>NW_026012073.1:0-2784 GCF_001458135.2 Marmota marmota marmota | reverse complement strand
AGTAAGTTTTACTATTAGGGTTAGGTTTTTGGTTAGCGTTTAGATTATTGTTTGGTTTTGGCTTAGGTTTCATGTTCGTGTTAGGGTAAGGGTTAGGGTTAGTATTTGGGTAGGGTTAGGCTTTGGTTTAGTGTTGTAATTAGGGTTAGGGTTAGTATTAGGGTAAGGTTTAGGGTTAGGGTTAGTGTTAATGTTAGGTTTATGGTTAAGGTTACTGTTATTTTTACAGATAGGGTTAGTGTTAGAGTTAATGTTAGGATTCGGTTTATGTTTAGGGTTAGGTTTTGTGTTAGGCTTAGGTTTTAGAATTAGGGTAAGTTTTTGTGTTAGGGTTAGGGTTAGGATAGATTTAGGTGTATAGTTAAAATTATGGTTAGGTTTAGGTTGCGGTTAGATTTAGGGTTAGGGTTAGTGTGTGTGTTAGGGTTTGGGTTAGTATTAATATTAGGTTTTGGGTTAGGGATAAAGTTATGGTTCGGTTTATTGGTATGGTTTAAGTTAGGGTTTGTGTCAGGGTTGTGCTTAGCGTTAGGTTTGGGATTACAATTAGGATTAGATTTAGGGTTGGGGTTAGGATGAAAGTTAGTGTTAGGGTTAGCATTACAGTTAGATTTAGGGTAGTTTTAGGGTTACAATTAGGTTTAGGTTTAGTGTTAGGGTTAGGGTTAGGTTTAGGGTTAGTTTTAGGGTTAGGGTTAGAGTTAGGATTAGTTTTACATTTAGTGTTAGTGTTTGTGTTAGGTTTATTGTTAGGGGAAGGCTTAGGGTTTGTGTTAGTTTTAGGGTTAGAGTTAGGGATAGGGTTGCAATTAGGATTTGGTTAGGCATAGGGTTAAGGTTAGTGTTAGGGTTATTGTTAGGTTTTGTGTTAGGTTTAAAGTTAGGTTTAGTGTTAGGTTAGGTTTACGGGTAGGATTAGGGTTATGGTTAGGGTTAGTGTTAGTGTTTGTTTTCATGTTAGTGTTAGGATTAGAGTTAGGATTAGGGTTAGGTTTGGATTAGGGTTAGTGTTAGGGTTAGGGTTTGTGTTAGGGTTAGGGATAGGGTTATTGCTAGGTTTAGGATTAAGTTTAGGCTGAGGGTTATTGTTATGTTTAGGTTTATGTTTAACGATAGGGTTAGTGTTAGGGTTAGCATTAGGGTTAGGTTTAAATGAAACTTAGAGTTAAGTTTACATTTAGGGTTTGTGTTAGATTTTCTGTTAGCATAAGTGTTAGTGTCAGGGTTAGTTTTAAGGTTAGTGTTATGCTTAGGGTTATTGTTAGGGTTAGGTTTCTGATTAGCGTTAGGTTTGGTGTTAGCGTTAGTGTTATAATTAGTGTAAGGGTTATGTTTAATGTTCAGGTTAGGGTAAGGTTTAGGGTTATGGTAAGGTTTAGTATTAGGTTTAGTGTTAGGTTTAGGGTTAGGGTTAGGCTTAGTGTTAGGGTAAGTGTTAGGGTTAGGGTTATGGTAAGTGTTAGGTTTAGTTTAAGAGTTATGTTCAGGTTTAGGGTTAGGGTTTGTTTTAACGTTAGGTTTAGGGTTACAGATAGGATTAGGGTTAGACTTAGGGTTAGGGTTAGGGTAAGTGATAGGGTTACATTTAGGATTACTGTTAGTTTTCGGTTTAAGTTTAGGGTTGGGGTTATGGTTTGTGTTAGGGTTATTGTTAATGTTAGGTTTAGTGTTAGGTTTAGGGATACGTTTACAGATAGGGTAAGTGATAGGTTTAGTTTTGGAGTTAGGGTTAGTGTTAGGGTTAGGGTTAGGTTTAGGTTTAGCATTAGGGTTACTCTTAGTGTTCCTGTTAGAGTTAGGGTTTGTTTGTGGTTAGGGTTAGGATTAGGTTAAGTTTCTAATTATGGTTTGGGTTAGGGTTTGTCTTACGTTTAGGGTCAGTTTTTGGGTTAGGGTTTGGGTTAGGTTTAGTGTTATGGTTATGATTAGGGTTTGTTATTAGGGTTGGGATTATGGTTAGGATTAGCATTAGAATTAAGGTTAGGGTTAGGGTTAGTGTTAGGGTTAAGTTTACATTTATGGTTTATGTTAGATTTTGGGTTAGGTTTAGGGTTAGTGTTAGGGTTGAGTTAGGATTAGGGTTAGTGTTAGGGTTAGCATTAGGTTTAGGAATAGGGTTAATGTTAGGGTTAGCCTTAGTGTTTGAGTTAGGGTTAAGGTTAAAGTTTGTGTTAGGGTTAGGATTATGGTTAGGGTTATGGTTAGGGTTAGGGTCAGCATTAGCTTTAGGGTTATGGTTAGGATTAGGTTTAGAGTTAAGGTTAGGTTTAGGGTGAGGGTTAGTGTTAATGTAAGTTTCAGGTTAGGTTTACGGGTAGTATAGGGTTATGATTAGAGTTAGTGTTAGTGTTACGTTTTGCATTAGGGTTAGTGTTAGGGTTACTGTTATTGTTATGGTTATGTTTGGATTAGGGTTATTTTTAGGGTTAGTGCTAGGTTTTGTGTTAGGGTTTGTGTTAGGTTTAGGATTAGGTTTAGGATTAGTGTTAGCATTAGGGTTAGGGTTTGGGTTATGGTTAGGGTCAGGATTAAGGTTTGTGTTAGATTACAGTTAGGTTTAGGGTTAACAATAGTGTTAGAGTTAAGGATACGTTTAGGGTTAGGGTTAGGGTTAGTGTTATTTTTAGGGTTAGGCTTAGGGATAGCTTTATTGTTAGTGTTAGGGTTAGGGTTAGGATTAGGGTTAGTTATAGGGTTAGCATTCTGGTTAGGTTTAGGATTACTTTTACTGTTAGAGCTAGCATTAGGTTAAGTGTCAAGGTTAGGTTTATGGTTATGGTTAGG
>NW_026012072.1:0-2784 GCF_001458135.2 Marmota marmota marmota | reverse complement strand
CATCTGTTGTCCGCTTCCGGCACCTCACTCCATACTACCTTCCTTAGTGTACTTGTCTTTTTACAAACATGGTGGGGAAGAGAAAAACATACTTTCAAAAGCACTAATGAAGATAACTCACTCCACTTCAACTCCACCCTCCATCAAAGTCAAAATGAGCAAACCACTGGAAGTGGTCTATTTTAGAATTTAAGCAAGCCTTGAAATCTGAGTCAATGCTGCCTAGCAACAAGAGTCATTATGTAGTAATAGAGTCTTAGTTCTGATTGGAAATGTGCTGCAAACTCACAGCTTACCTCTACTTTCCTGGTCTGAACATTGGTTTCTACATCTGTAAGATGGGGTCTTCCATGTTCTCCAAATACTTGGCAAAGGCTCTTTGGGATTGCTTCTGAACCTGAGGAGAGAGCAACAGACAGATGACATGTTGGTGATTGACACAGAGCTTGTAACATCACAGAGCAAGACAAAGTCAAACAAATAAATAGACCACTACTATGAAACATGACAAGTGTTGGGGTGGGTAGTTGGGGTGGGAGCCATGGGAGACTGACAGGAGTCATCTAGCTGTTTTTGATCAGGTTATTAATCTATCTAATCTCAATTTCCTCTCCTATAAAATGGAATTAAGAACAGTTGTTATCCATCGAGTTATGAGAATCAAATGACACAAGGCATGCAAGGCACACAACAGAATGCCTGGCATAGTAGATGTTGCAAAGGGTTAACTCGTAGCCAAGGGGAGCCCTGCCCTGTCCCACCCCTAACTGTGCTCTTATATTTTATTTTCTTTGTGGCATGATATTTTCTGAGGCTTAATTATCTTGGGATACTGGAATCTGAGAAGGGTCTGATGGCACCATGTAAGACTGAATGGAATAAAAAAAAATAACCAGATCATGGTTGGCTGCCCTTGGGTTAGGAGTCCATTCTCAGTCCAATTGGCCATGGAGCCTTGGAGGGGCCGTTCCTAGGTTTACTATTCACTATAAAAATCCATGCTTTATTTCTTTTTTTCCTAAAATCACCTTTCTAAACCTTCAAGGGTTTGATATCCAGGAATCTCAAGAACATGCACTTAATAACTACCTGCCCTTTGTCTCAAAGATGGCCTCTGCCACTTTGGACTAAGATCCCAACTTTTCCTCCATTCCCTTGATCATTCTAATGGTCCCAGAACAGGCTTGAGAAGTGCACATGCTCAACATTCATCAGGTTGAAAGCAAGCACTTGCTATTTATTGTCCAAGTGTTTTCCTGGAGACTCCAGCCTCATGCTGACAGGGCACAGATTCTGACAAACGATGACACTGCCCCAGTTGTGGGAACAGAGCTCTTCACAGTCTGCTAGCTTCATCCTCGAGCAGTGGTGAGAAGCTTTCCATCAATGCCAGTCCCTCTGATGATACCCCTAAAGCATAGCCACGGTGGGCCATTTCCTGCCAAACAGTAAAAGTTCAAATCTACGTGAAATGAACTGAATTGTGTTCGTCAAAATATCATCAGCCACTATGATTCACTACATGTCCTCTGCTCCAATATGAGACTTTGAGGTTTTAACTAAAAATTCTGAACTAGGATTTATCTTTCTTTTTCCCAGAGAAACAGTTAGTGTGTACATGCACACACTCACCCCACCCTCATTCACATACATCGCCTCCTGTTCCTCTTTCTCCTCTTCCTCTGATGCCTCTTTCCACCTATTTGCTTCTCTGTTTATACATTCAACTCTTGCATGTGCTCTTTCTGTCTACTCTCCATCTTCCTCTGTTCCCTACTTGTTTTTCCTCGCTCCCTCCCTCTCTGTCTCATGCCCCTTCTTCCTTCTCTCTTTCTCTGTGCGTTCTTCTCTCTCAGCATTTCTGCTAACTCCCCTGGTGCCTAGAATTTCACAGGGAGTTCAGCCCACTCTCCCGTTATTTTAAGTGCTGGTTTGGCAAGGGTAGCATCCCTGTGTCCCAATGTCTCAGCTTAAAGATTTTCACCAATGCATACTAGATAACTAACAAAATAAATACAGTGGGGGGAAAAGTCATAAAAACCAAAGTGCATGAAACCTGACTCTTCTGGGTTCATCAGAATTGTTGATGCCGTGAATTCTTTTAGACTGACATTTCGCAGCCACAGTGCAACCTGATCTTGATTATGATAATGCAGAGCACCATAGTGCTTCTAAAATGCAAAAAATAAAAGGACCAGGGTTTTGCTGGGGCTTGGTGGTATTTTATTGCACTTTTACATTCAGAAATTCTGTAATTTGGGTAATTTTCATTACCCAGGACCTGCACCCACGTATTCAGAGTATAATTAATCAGGGAATTAGATGAACCTAAACACACTTTTCCCTGATTGTGCCACGTGGTAGAAAAGCACCAAGGAAAAGTCTGCACAAACTCTCTGTGGAGCATATTGGAAGATAATACAGAAGTATGTGTAAATGTCTCAGCATATCACATTGGATCCTGACCCAGCAGTGTGTGTAAATGTCAACAGTCATTGAATAACTGTTGTATCTATCCTTGGGGCTCTGATGGTAAAAGCTGCTTCTGACAAATCCTGATTGTGATCAGCCCACCTGACCCACGCCTTTTGGTTCCTTTTCCCTGACAGGATCATGCACTCATGTCTGCTCTGTGTCCTGGCCTCAGTCTTACCGGTCATCAGGTCTCAGCCTGTGAGCTGTGTATGTTTCCTGTCTCAGTTTCTCTAATTGTAGATGCTGCCTCAGTGACTCTGTCCTGCTGCACTTGGAATGAGAACATAGTTTGCACTTGTCCCAGTTATG
>NW_026012071.1:0-2784 GCF_001458135.2 Marmota marmota marmota | reverse complement strand
TATATATATATATATATATATATATATATATATATATATATATATTACAGTTTTATTACATGTAATTCAAGAAAATAATATTTAAATAGTATTTTTCCAATTTATAAATAAAGGAAGTATAGCACAGAAGTTTTTCCTACATACCTATATGAAGACACAACAAAGTATTTCAGTTAATATATATAAGACAAAACATGAAGAGGCTAGGCATGATTTTTAAGGAATTTTGACCTAATAGGGAGCTTAGACTAGTTCCTAAAATATAGAGTGTGAAAAAAAATTGTTTCAATATAATATAAAGTATGAGAAAATTGTTTCATATCTGGTCAATGAAGCTAACTAGAGAGCATTGATTTAGTAATATGTTGCTCTTAGTAAGAAGTATAATATTTTTCATGATGATGACTTCTTGTCATCTTGGTTTTTCCAGTACAGGCTTATAAGAGAATGTTGAGCCTTTGGTAAGGCTTAAGGGTGAGATGAAATATTATTTTCTTGTTATTTCTTTATAGATACATAAATAAATTAGTTCGAAATTGAAATCTTTACAAACTTTCTCCATTAAGTTGCATATGTAATTCTCAAAATTAACTTTTTAAAATATTTTTAGTTGTAATGAACACAATACCTTTATTTTATTTATTTATTTTTATGTGGTGCTGAGGATCAAACCCAGTTCTTCATACGTGCAAGGCAAGTGCTCTCCCACTGAGCCACAACCCCAGCCCCTTAATTAACTTTTTAAGCCAAGTTTATAAATGCAAAATTAATACAAAGAAAGATTGTATTTCTTTGTCTTTACTTGAGACATGTACTAAAATACTTGGTGTTCTTGAGTTTCTCTGCACTTTATATCTAGTCACAGTAAACTATATCTGTCAATGATTTGAAGCTGTACTACAAAAGACAAGCGTCATCTCATAATTCTATTTCAAATACATATTGACAGAAGTTATTTTTCTGTCCCTAAATAAGGAAATCTAAATTTTTAATGTACATGAAAATTTTGCATAGATATTTAACAATCTAGTGTTGGTGGATGATGGGTTCATTGAAAAACATCAAAGGTAGGAACCATACTACAGACTGATCTAGGACTAAGCAGATTACGTTTTGGCCTCATATAATGAGATAACTCATTAGGAACTCACAATGAAATAAATATATACATAATAAAATATTAGTATCATTTCTTCCTTCCATAGTTTTAAAGACAAAATGATAAAATTAAAACCCTCATATAATTTGTTTCTTAGAAATCTACAACAATGTGATAAACAGTATGACTTTCAGGAAGAATATTCTATATTACTTTTGTCAAATGAGTAAAAAAAAAAACAGAATACACACATATACACACAATAATATATCTAAGTGACAGTGATTATATAAAATTATGAAAATGCTACTTGGACCACATCTGAATGATTAGATATTATCTCAGGTTAATTAACATTTCCACAAAATCTTGCAATGGAATAGATTCCTGACATATTATATCATAAACACACATATGAACTCCTGAAATTATATACACACACACACACACACAATCTTTCAGTAGAAAAAATAGGATAATAATGGATTATAAACAAGCTAGCTGCTAAAAAGTGTCTCATTTACCAATTTTGTACAGTAATAGATCAAGTACAAAGAAACATTAGGATGCCAGGGACATGATACTGACACAAGCTTAGATATTAGAGTGCTGGGTCTGCTGAAAAGAAGATGAACTTGATTATCATTAAGATACTATCAAGATGCATGATTTTGTGGTTCCTTATCAGAAATTACCTATGGCATTAAATATCCATTAATAGTCTGGATGATTTAGAACAACTGGTTAGGAAAAAGAAAAAACTCATATATACACTATGAACCATGTAGAATAAAACAAGTTTCTCAACTTGTCCTAGTTATACTCACCTCAGTGTTATAGTTTGGATATAAGGCATTCCACCAAAGCTTCTTTGTTAATGCACAAAATGTCAGAGGTGAAATGATTGGATTGTGAAAGCTGTAACCTAATCAGCCCGTTCTGTTTTGAATGGACTGGGTGGTAACTGTAGGCAGGGAGGCATGGCTGGAGTAGGTGAGTCACAGGGGGTAGGCACTAGAAGGGTTCATTTTCCCTGTGATCCCTTTCTCCTATCCCTCTTTCTCTGTCTTCCTGGCTGACAGAAATGAAACAGTGATCCTTCACCACACCCTTCTGCTATGACTTTCTACTATAGCTTGGGCACTGAGCAATGGACATGGCCAACTATCAACTAAACTTCTGGAACTGTGAGTCACAGTACACTTTTCCACTTCCGAGTCAGTCATTTTTAATCTCATCACCACATCTTTAATATGAAAGAAAATTTAAGTTGAGAATTCAGACTTCATCTTTTTTTTTAATTTTTTATTGTTGGTTGTTCAAAACATTACATAGTTCTTGACATATCATATTTCACACTTTGATTCAAGTGGGTTATGAATTCCCATTTTTACCCCATATACAGATTGCAGAATCACATCAGTTACACATCCATTGATTTACATATTGCCATACTAGTGTCTGTTGTGTTCTGCTGCCTTTCCTATCCTCTACTATCCCCCCCTCCTCCCCTCCCCTCGCCTCTTCTCTCTCTACCCCCTCTACTGTCATTCATTTGTCCCCCTTGTATTATTTTTCCCTTCCCCTCACTTCCTCTTGTATGTACTTGTGTATATCCCTGAGGGTCTCCTTCCATTTCCATGAAATTTCCCTTCTCTCTCCCTTTCCCTCCCACCTCTCATCCC
>NW_026012070.1:0-2784 GCF_001458135.2 Marmota marmota marmota | reverse complement strand
GTGGAAGCTCAGGGCCCTATTCTGGCCCCACCACATAGTCCCAGAACCAACTTCCTGGCGACCAGACTGAAGAATCAACAGAACTGGCGATACTTCCATCCTTGCTAGGTGCCGTCAGAGGAGGGATACCAGCGCACCTGAGCATGGAGGGCAGCAGCAGCAGCAGCAGCAGTGGCAGCTGGGTAGGTGAACGCAGCATGTGAGATGGCTGGGGTCAGCTCTGTGGTGTACAGAGGATAAGGGGCCCAGGCCTCTGGGGACGCAGGGATCAGAGCAGCCCCCATCAGGTCATAGGGATCCCGGGCGATGAAATGTGCTCCTAGGGCAGGGTGAACACTGGTGGGATTTGGTGTTGCCATTAACTTGCTCTTGGCCATCTTGGTGTTGGCTTTGGCAAACTCTAGCCTCAGGGTTTGCGGGTTCTCAGGATCAAAGCGAATACCGTTCAATGCATTCTTGGCGGCTTCTGCTCCTGCCCGGCTGTCAAAGATGACAAAACCAACAGGCTGTCGCGAGGTGAGCTTGATCAGGGACCCTTCATATCCCTTGAACGGCCGGAAGAGCAGGTAGAGTTCTCTGGGTTTAATGTCCACGGGGAGGCCACTGACAAACAATGTCCGAACCTCCTCCTCCAGGGTTGTGCCGGAGCCCGTGCCGGTGCCGGTGCTGTGCTAGCCGTCCGGCTTCAGGTTGCTCATGGTGAAGGGGGAAGGGGTGGCGAGGGAAGGGAACGCGGAGGGTGAGCGCGGCGCCTGGCCCCGGCCAGGATGTGGGAAGGGGCGCGGTCTATTTTTGGTTTTTAACTTGATTTGGTTTCTCCTTTGATTGGATTTTCTTTAAGTGTAGTTCCTCCCATTGCTGATTTTCATTGCTGTTTTCATTTCCTCCTCATAAAATATTTTGCCAAGAATATTCTATAGTGCGGGCTTTTTCATTGTAAATTCTTTTTAATTTTTGTTTATCATGGAAGGTTTTTTATTTTGTCATCAAAGCTGAAGCTTAATTTTGCTGGATATTAGGTTCTTGGTTGGCACCATTTTCTTTCAGAGCTTGGTATATGTTGTTCCAGGATCTCCTAGGTTTGTGTTCTGGGTTGAGAAATCTGCTGTGATTCAAATTGGTTTCCCCCTAAATGTAATCTGAAACTTTTCTCTTGTGGCCTTTAAAATTCTATCCTTATTCTGTATGCTAGGCATTTTCATTATAATGTGACTTGATGTAGATCTGTTGTAATTTTGTACATTTGGTGTCCTGTAAGCCTCTTGTATTTGATTTTCCAATTCATTCTTCATGTTTGGGAAATTTTCTGATATTATTTCATTAAAGAGATTGTGCATTCGTATCTCTGTGCCTTCCTCTATCCCAATAATTCTTAGATTTGGTCTTTTCATGTTGTCCCATAATTCTTGAAGGTTCTGATCATGGTTTCTCACCATCTTTATTGTGTGGTCAACTTTATTTCCAAGATTATATATTTTGTTTTCATTGCCTGAGGTTCTGTCTTCCACGTAATCTAGTCTGTTGTTGATGCTTTCTATTGAATTTTTTATTTGGTTTATTGTTTCCTTCATTTCAAGTATTTGTGTTGTTTTCTCTTCAGAGTCTCTATCTCTTTTTTTTTTTTTGAGAGAGAGAGAGAGAGAGAGAATGAGAATGAATATTTTTTGTAGATGGACACAACACAATGCCTTTATTTTTATGTGGTGCTGAGAATCGAACCCAGGTCCTGCCCGTGCTAGGCGAGCGCTCTACTGCTGAGCCATAATCCCAGCCCCTCTATCTCTTTCTTAAAGTAATCTTTTGCTACCTGTATTCCCTTTTCTTTGTTGAAACGGTCAATTGTTGCCTGTATTTGCTCTCTTAAATCATTCTTTGGTTTGCACATTTTAATTATGTACATTCTGAACTCCTCTGACATTTTATCTACTGAGCTGTCAATGGATTCTATTATTGTATCAGCTTGGTTTGTTTTGGGCACTTTCTTCCCTTGTATCTTCATGTTGTCTGTGTGTCTTCCTCTCTAGCAGTGTGGATTCGAGGTATTTCAGTTTCTACCTTATAATCTTGCACTGTCCCTGCAGGTTACCAATACCTTGCCTGCAGGAACATGGATGATGGTCTTGTAGGTCCTGGCTGTTCTCACTAGATGGAAGCTAGCCAGCAGAGGCATCCCACGCATTGGTAGATGAGGCCACAGCATGGTTGCTCTCCTCCTACCACATAGTGGGCCGAGGTCGCTCAAGTTTGACCAAATTTTAATGTACAGTTCTCTAAGGAGCTCAAAAAGCAACTTTATGGGATCATTTTCCTGAACCCTTCCTTGTCTGCATCTCCCTATTACTTCTTTTCATTTCTAGGGCTCCCATATTCATTCCTCTGTCAGAAAGATGGGACTATAGTTGCCCCATTCTGCCACGTTCCTTCCTTCCTTCCTTCCTTCCTTCCTTCCTTCCTCCCTCCCTCCCTTTCTCCCTCCCTCCTTCTTTCTTTCTTTCTTTCTTTCTTTCTTTCTTTCTTTCTTTCTTTCTTTCTTTCTTTCTCTCTCTCTCTTTCTCTCTCTCTCTCTCTTTCTCTCCTCTTCTCTTCTCTTCTCTTCTCTTCTCTTCTCTTCTCTCTCTCTCTCTCTCTCTCTCTCTTTCTCTCTTTCTCTCCCTCTGGGTCTCAAGCATGCAAGGCAAGTGCTCTACCACTAACTAATTACTTTTCCAGTCCTTTTTATTTTTTCTTATTATTTTTTACTTACTTTTCTTTTTCTTTTTGGTACTGGGGATTGAACTCAGGGTG
>NW_026012069.1:0-2784 GCF_001458135.2 Marmota marmota marmota | reverse complement strand
AATTTTAATATTTATTTTTTTTAGTTTTCGGCAGACACAACATCTTTGTTTGTATGTGGTGCTGATGATCGAACCCGGGCCGCATGCATGCCAGGTGAGCGCGCTACCGCTTGAGCCACATCCCCAGCCCACAATCTTATAATTCTTATTTTAATCTCTCTCCTTTTTTTTTTTAGTTTTGCCAGAGATTTGTCATTTTTATTAGATTTTAAAATACAATTTTATAGCTACTGATGATATTCTACTGTGCATTTGTTTCCAATATAATTAATCTGATCGTATCTTGCTAATACTGTATCAGTCTACTTATTTTAATGTACAGAAAACAATACAAAAAATTATTTATTATAATTTTAATAAAATGTAATTTATATAATAAAGTGCAAAATCCTTAGTGTGCAAACCAAAGATTTTTCACATATACATAGGCATGTATTCAATATTCAAATCAAACTATGAAACAATTTTTATAGCTGCAGAAGATTTCCTGAAGCCCTTCCCATTCAAAAGGCATTGCTCAAATGCATTCATTCTCAAATGACTGCTCAAGAGGCAATCATTCTTCTGCAGACAGGATTTCAAGATAATGAAGTAAAGACCTTTGAAAATATGCTTTCTCATAAAACCAAAGAAAATTAGTTATCAGAATTCTGGACATTAACCTAAGATTTGGAAATATCTGAAGAGTGAACATTCGAGAGAAGTGATTAGACCTCAAAAAGAACTGTCAATTTCATGTATGTTTATATGTGTGGATCAGACACATGGCCTCATTTGTGGAAGGCAAGTACTCAGCCACTGAATTGCATCTTCAGTCCACATTGTAGCATTTTAATTTCAATTGCTACATTCCTTCTGTCCAAATCGTTTGTAGCAGGAAAAAATAGCAGCCTGGAAGCCAACTGAAGGGTAAGACCAGTTACTAGAGAACTTTTACTTCTTGAACCATCTGCAACTCAACTGGAAATGTCTCATCATAGGTTTTTTTGTTGCTGTCGTTTTGTTTTTTAACTTAATACTCAGGGGAAAGGGTTTTACTACTGGTGTTTTGTTTAAAAAAATCAGTAACAATTATTGAACAGTGAATCTACTAGAAACATTGATACTAACCAGGGAAAATACTAACTTGAACAAAAAATCAAACAGAAGAGTGGGAGCTTTGAAGACCTTCAAAATATTTCTGGGAATATGAAAAGTCACACATTTGCAGATCTATGAGCATGCTCAGGAAAAATCAGAAAAGAGTAACATTTTACCTTCCCATTAATTGTATGGATCAGTTCCAGTAGGAAACAAAGATTAAGAGAGTTATAAATTCACAGAACACTAAAGGCATGCACACTACTTATACAGACACAGGGTAGTGCAATAAGGTATACTTTTCTCAAGATACTTAGGAAAACTCCCACCTGGTCATAAGCTTATCATCAAGCTAAACATGCAAAATTTCAGTGGCTGCTCAGGATAAAAAATGCAGACTTCAATGAATTAGGAAAAGAAAATCATAAACAAGTTAACATCAATAAACAACCACTCCCAATAGAACAAAGAAACCCCCAAGTGGGGGGCCTGATTTTCAGAGTTATCACTTGTGCTATTTATCATGTCCCATTTTCAATAAATTAATGTCAAAATCAAATCTTTAAAAGGACAGTATGGACTTATACAAGGAAAAAAGCAGCCAGTGTAAATATTTGTGAATCAGATCCAATTGTTAACTTAGTTGACAAAGACTTTAATTTACCCATGACATTTATGTTTAAAGCATTAAAATGAATCATACCAAAAAGTAAAAGAAAGGAAGATAAGAATATAAAAGATAGTATCAATAATGGAAAAAAATAAAATCATTTAAAAGGTCAAAACGATTTTGTGATTATATTAGCCTATTGTTGCATATAAATAAAGACACAAATACGAAAATAAAGACACAAATACCAAACTATAACCATAAAGAAATTTTTAACAAAGATAAAGGCATGCACACTACTTATACAGACACAGTGCTAGGAAAAAAGTTGTCTTAAAAAAAGTCAAAAACAAATTGTGAGTTGAAAATTACAATAGTTATAATGAAATAGTCTCTCCAAGAACATTTAGGTAGCAGAGAAAAAAATAGTTAAAAATAGTTAATTTGTAATTGTGTCAACTTACATTTTTCAGGCTGAGGATCAGGAAAAAGTGGCAAAAAAAAAAAAAAAGAACAGATCCTCAGTGGCCTGTGGGACACTGCCTAGCACAACCACATATACATAATGGGTTCCAGAAAAGAGGATAGAGAAGGGATAGAATGAATATTTGAAAAAATAATGACTAAAATTTCCATAAAGTTGATAAAAAATATGAACTTACTATTTAAGAAGCTCACCAAACTCCAAATAGGATGAATTCAAAGTGATCTATGTCAAGTTATAGTCAAAATGTTGGAGACAAATTAAAATTCATTCTGAAAATATAAAGGTCAAAATGACTGTTGATATACGAGCCATCAGTAGGGACTGAGCCAGCTTCTCATTAGAAGCAAGGTCAAAAGCCATAGATGGTGAGCTAAGGCTGCAGCTCCATGGCACAGCACGTGCTTAGCATGTGTGAGGGCCTGGGTTCCATCCTTCACACCATGTAAAAATAAATAAAGGCATTCTGTCCACTTACAACCACAAAATACACTGTAAAAATGTTGATATATTAAACATATTTTAAGAAGTAAACTGTCAAACAAGAATAATATATGCTGCCAAAATATCCAACAAAAGTGAAGGAAAGGGCTGGGGATGTGGCTCAAGC
>NW_026012068.1:0-2784 GCF_001458135.2 Marmota marmota marmota | reverse complement strand
AAATATATATATATATATATATATATATATATATATATATATAAAACTTATATATATATTTATATTTTATAATATATATATATATATTTATACACATACAGACCCCAAAATATTCTACACCCACCAGCATAAAATTTGCAATGTCTTTTATGTAAAGATAAAAATTAGGATGCCTGAGATGAAAAATAGACTAGACCTCCTGTTTTAGTTCTCACATAAAGAAAGCTTATAAATTGTCATGACAAAGCAGTATGGAGATTCCTCAGAAAACACGGAATGGAACCACCATTTGACCTAGTTATCCCACTCCTCAGCACATACCCAAAAGCACTATCAGCATACTACAGTGACACAGCCACATCCATGTTTATAGCAGCCCAACAACTCACAATAGCTAAAATATGGAACCAACCTAATGCCCTTCACCAGATGAATGGCTAAAGAAAATGTGGTATGTATACACAATGAAATATTACTGAGTCGTAAAGAAAAATGAAATTATGTCATTTGCTAGTAAATGGATGGAACTGAAGAATATTATGCTGAGTGAAATAAGCCAATTCCAAATAATCAAAGGCCTAACGTTTTCTTTTTTATTTTATTAATTGTTGGATGCTAATTCAGAGTGGGAGTTGGGGAGAATAGAGGTACTTTGGATTAGACAGAGGGGAGTGAAGGGAGGGGAGGTGGTATGGGCATAGGAATGATAGTAGAATGAATAGGACATTATTATCCTATATGCATATATGATTACATGACCCGTATAACAGTGCATCATGTACAACCAGAAGAGCGAGAAGTTATACTCCATTTATGTACGTATGTTGTGTCAAAATGCATTCTATTGTCATGTATAACTAATTAGAACCAATAAAAATAAAGAAAGAAAGAAATTGTCATCACTCCACTTACCACAACAAATAGCAAAAACTGGGAAAACTGTAAGTACTTTACTTGGACTGATTTCAGGGCACATAACAAACTTCCACTCTGAAAAGGAGATATTGGCACATTCAGAGAGATACATAAACTGACATCTGCTTACTTGAAGTAGAAGCAGCCCCTGGAACAGTAAGCTCTTAGGAAGACTTATGCTGATTGTGACAAACTACTAGAGACTGAGAGTGGACAAATGTGAAAATGAGAAATTCCTTGTGCCATAGTCTTACAGAGTCCCACCCACTCTTCTGGGCTTTCCCTCTAGGAACTCCATCAGGTTCTCACAATCAGAAAGTAATAAAGATTCCTGGTGGCCTTGACAGGGGGAGGTGAAGAGTAAGTGTCATCAAACACATCCACTGCCTTCTCCAACATAAGGGCCTATTGTCCAGGGGAAAAGACTTCACTATGGCACAATTCCAAAACCCCAGACCTGATGAAGAAATGGAATTCCTACCGGATTCAACCCCTCAACCCTCTGGTCTTTTCTAAATCAGAAAAATATAATCACTAGTAAATAAGTCTCCAAACACTAGAAAAAGGGAAAGGAGCAAGATCAACAACAACAGCAACAACACAATAACAGGTATGTGCTGGAAGAAGGACACAAAAACATATGAAGGGCAGGGAGCTGCTGGGATTACAGGAGTGTAATCCTGCTGAGGCAGGAGGATGGCGATAGCCAGCCTCAGCAATGGGGAGGCGCTTAGCAACTCAGTGAGACCCTGTCTCTAAATAAAATACAAAATAGGGCTGGGGATGTGGCTCAGTGGTACAGTGCCCCTGAGCTCAATCCCAGGTTTCACCCACGGCAAGAAAAATAAAGGCCCTGAGAGGAGAGTTTACTGGAAGACTCAACTTGGCAAATATAGAGCACAGTCTTTCACAACCTGCACAAGTTTCTCATTTGCCACTGTCAGTCTCCAGTTGTGTGTCACAATTAGCATGTAAGTGGTCCTATAAGTTTAGGAGACCCCAGTACTACAGCTGTGTATTATAGTTGACTGAAAGTCGAAGACTCTCTCCAAAGTAATGTACACAGAAAGCTCCAAAGCCAAGAAGAGATGCTAATGGAATTTGAAGCCTCTGGTTCCTGTAACTATAACAAATATTATGTAACCTAACTCCCAGCCAAATTAGTGTAAAAATTTACACTAAAAAGACAATTTTCTCAGTTCTTATGATGCAAAACAACATTTCTGACTATCAATAAAAATGAATAAGACAAGGAAAGAAGCAAGAAAAAACATAGACTAATTTTTTTTAAAAAAAAGCAGATTTGACTAAGATGCTGGAATTATTAGATAAGAAATGTAAAGTAATTGTGATTAAGACTTTAAGGGCTTATATTAGGGATCTCCAAAAGAATGGAAGAAATCTAAGATATCAATAGGGATATAGATATGGATATAAAAGAGATTTATTAAGGAAATTAACTTATATAGAGACTGAGATAGTTTATGTCAGGTCATCTTCAATCAGAAGGCCATGGGATTCCAGCAGTGTGATTCAGTGTAATTCCACAAATCTCACAACTAAGGGAAGATGGTGGTGAATATATCAGTCCAAAGCTAAATGCTTAAGAACACAGAGGGCTATAAAACTTGGAGTGCAAAGGAAGTAGAGCCTGGAGTTCTGCTATCCAATAGCACAAGAGGAAGGGTGTCCCAGTTATGAGAGACAGTTGGAAAAATAGGGAGAGAAAGATTTCATCTTTTCTCCACTGCTGAGAGCCATAGCCAAGTAGGAATGACGCATGGCATTTTTGGTTGAAAGGTGACCCCAGCAAGCCATTGAGATGATAATGATTATGTTAAGATGCGCATTCAATTGGAGATTAGACCC
>NW_026012067.1:0-2785 GCF_001458135.2 Marmota marmota marmota | reverse complement strand
TAACCCTAACTCGAAATCTAACTCTAACCGTAAGCCTAAGCCAAACACTAAAACTAGCCCTAACTCTAATGTTAAATGGTAAAACTAGCCCTAACCCAAATCCTAGCAGTAAAACCAACTGTGCAATAGCCCTAACCAGAAACCTTAACTTAAACCAAAACCTAACACTACACCTAGACCTAATCATAGCCTTAATTTGAATCCTAAACTTAACTTTAAATATAACCCTGATCCTGTCTCATATCCTAACACTCACCCTAGCTCTAAACACCCTCCTAACATTAAACTAAAACCTAAAAGTAAACCTATACTTAATTCGAGTCATAACCCTACCCCTGACCCTTTCACATATTCTATCACTAACCCTAGCTCTAAATATCATCGTAACCTTAAACCTAACCCTAACACTAGAACTTCCCCTAATCCAAACCCTAAAACTAACCCTCATTGTAACCCTAGTTTTTAAATTAGATATTGCCCTATCATTAGCCCTAACCCTAACCCGAAAACTAGCCCCAATCCGAGCCCTTAACCTAGATTTGAACCCTAACACTAATTCTATCCCTAACCCTAACTCAAAGGCTATCCTTTACCCTATGAATAACTCTTACTCTAATGGTAGCCCTAGACCTATGCCTAATCCTTAGGATAACCAAAATCCTAACTTTATTAATAGTCCTTACCCTAGCCCTCATTTTAGCTCTAATCCTATCCCAAATCCGAACAATAATGCTGAACCTTATTCTGACCCTAACACAAACCCCAGTTCTAAACTGATCCTACACTAGACTAAAACCTAACACTAACCCTGGACCTAAATCTAATCCTAAATCTAGCCTTATCTCTAGCCCTAGACCTAAACATAAACCTTGTCTTATGTCTAACAATAACCCTTATTCTAACACAAACAATAACCCTACCCCTAGACCTAAACCTAGCCTTAATTCTGGTTGTAACCCTAACTTGAACTCTAACGCAAACACTGACTCTGCATTTAACAGTAAACATAATTCTAAATCTGATCCTAAATAAAAATCTAAACCTAACAATGGACCTTGGCATAACCCTAACCCTAAAACAAGCCCTAATCATAACCCTAGCTCTTACATTACCTTTCGCTTTAACCATAGGCCTAAACCTAAAACAAAACCTAGAGATAATCCTAGGACTTAACCTAGCCCTAAGAATAACTCTAACCCTAATCCTAGCCCTAACCCAAACCTAACCCTCACCTTAGTCCTAACCCTAGCTCAAAACCTAACCCTTATTATAAACATAAACCTAGAACTATCCCTGAATCTAACCCTAATCCTAGACCTAATCCTATCCTTAACACAAGCCCTAATCCTAGCTCTAAACTTGCCCAGTACCCTAACCCTAACCCTAACCTTAATTGTAACCCTAGCCTTAACCCTAACAATAATCCTAAACCTAAGCAGAGAACTAACCCTAGACCTAACCTTAAGCAAATATTCGCTATAGCCCTAACTGTAAATCAAACTCTAACCCTTACCATAAACCTAAACATAACCATAGGCCTGACCCTAAACCTAAACTTAAATCTAGTCCTGTCCTTAACCCTAAACCTACATCTAACTGTATTTATTACCCTAACCCTAACCCTAAAATTAATTATAAACATTCCCCTAACCCTAACTCAAAACCTAAAACTACCTTAATCCTATCCTTAAACATAAACCTGAACCTAACCCTTTCACTAAACCTAATCATATCTCAGAACCTAACTCTTACACTAAACATAACAGTAACCCTAAACCTAGTTCTAACCCATACACTAACACTAACTCAAGACCTAATCCTAACCATAAGTCTAGCTATAACCTTAGCTCTAACTGTATCCATTTCCCTAGTCATAACTCATACCCTAGTGCTAATTCTATGCCTAACCATATCTCAAGATATAATCCTAAACATAACCCTAGCCCTAACCTTAACTCTAACTATATCCATTACCCTAAACATAACTCTTTCCCTAATGATAACCCTAGGCCTAACCCTAAACCTATCACTAACCCCAACCCTATCAATTACCCTAAACTTAACCTGAACCCTAAATCTACCCCTATCATTACCCTAACCATAACCCTAATGCTAATTTGAGCCCTAACACTAAACTCAAACTTAAAAGAAACCCTAACTATGACCCTAACCCTAATAATTCCCCTAGCTCTAACCAGACCCTTACCCTAAACCTAATACCTACATTAGACTTAGCAAAACTTAACCCTAAAACTATCCATAACCATAACCCCAGACCTGACATTAGCCCTAGATATAATCCTAGCTCTAACCCAAACACAAACCCTAGCCCATATTAGCACTAACCATAGCCTTAATCATAACCCTAACCTTAAACCTAGACCTAACTAAAAAACCAACCCTATCCCTAATCTTAGACCTAGTGTAGCCCTATCCCTAAACCTAATCCTAACCCTAGCCCTAAAACTAAGTCGGATTTTCTCTCTAGCCCTAAAACTAGTACTAACTCTATCCCTTACTGGAACTTTAAACCTAGCCCTAACCCTAGGCCTAACCCAAGCAATTTCCTTAGCCCTAGCTGTAACCCTAGATCTTAACTTAACTCTAAATCTAACCCTAATGCAAAGCCTAGGCCTAAACCTAACACTAACCCTAACCCTAACCCTAATGCTACTCCTAAAACTAGACCTAACTCTAGACGTAGCCCTAATACAAAACTGATCCATAGCCCTAAACCTAACCCTTAATCTAAACCAAACCCTAACCCTACACCTAGCCCTAACCC
>NW_026012066.1:0-2785 GCF_001458135.2 Marmota marmota marmota | reverse complement strand
AAAACCATTTTCTAACCAAAAACCTAACCCTAAAATAGACCTAGCCATATCACTAATGCTAAATCTAGCCATAACCATAGGCCAAACCTTACCTATAACTCTATCCATTACCCTAACCATAACCATAACAATAATGCTAAACCCTAGCCCTAACCCTAATCCTGACTATAACCCTAAACTTCGTCCTAGTGCAAATCCTAGCTCAATCCTTAACCCTTAAATATAACCTAACCCTAACACTAACCCTTGGCTTAAACCTAACTCTAACCTTAACTCTAGCTCTAATCCTAACCTTAACCCTAGCCATAACTCTAGCTCTAAACCTACCCATTACCCTAACCCTAACCCTAAAGATAAACCTAGCCCTAACCCTAAATCCACCCTAACCCTAACACTAGAAATAGCCATATACCTAAACCTTGTCATAGACCTAACACTAGCTCAAATCCTAACCATTACCCTAAACCTAACCCTACATATATGCCTAACACTAACCTTAAGCTGAAACCTAATCCTAACCTTAACCCTAACCTAACATCAAACCCTATCTAATACTCTAAAACTAATGATAACCCTAGCCCTAATCTTAACACTAACCTTGACCCTAACCGTAACTATAACCTAGGCCTAACCCTAAACCTAACATTCACCCTAGTGCTAACCCTAGCTAAAACCCTAAACCGTACCCTAAACCTAAACCTAACCCTATCCCTGGGCCTAACCCTAACCCTAACTCAAACCCTACTATTAACCATAACCCTTGCCCTAACCCTAGTTCTAACCCTCTCCATTTCCCTAAACATAACCCTTACCCTAATGCTAACCCTAGGCCGAAACATAACCCTTTCACTAACTCTAACCCTATCAATTACCCTACACCTAATCTGAACCATAAACCTAACCATATAATTACCATATCCCTAAACCCAATACTAATTTGAGCCCTAATCCTAAACCCTAACCTAAACCAAACCCGAAACCTGATTCTAACCCTAATAATACACCCAGCTCTAAACCGGACCTTTACTCTAAACCTAACCATTACCCTAGACCTAGCCATAAATCTAACCCTCAATCTATCCCTAACTGTAACCCTAGACCTGACACTAGCCCTAGACCTAATTCTTGCCATAACACTAAATCAAACGCTAGCCCTCATTCTAGCCCTAAACCTAGCCTTATTACTAACTCAAAACATAATCCTAGTCCTAACCATAATTCTAACTTTCGACCTAGCCCTATCACTAGCTATAAACCCATCCCTTCCCCTAAACCTAACCCTATCCCTAAACCTAAACCTAAGCCTAAAAGTAGGCATAAACCTAGCACAAACTCTAGACCTAATCCTAGCCCTAATTTAGCTCTAAACCTAACCTAACCCTAGCCCTAAGACTAACTCTAACTCTCACCCTATTCCTACTACTAGTTCTAACCCCAACCCTTACCATAACCCTAAAACTTGCCCTAACCTTAGCCCTAACCCAAGTCCTAGCCCTAATCCTACATCTAACCCTAACTCTAAATGTAACCCTAAACCTAAGCCTAAATCTCTCACTAACATAAGCTGTAACATTAACGCTAATCCTAAAACTAGCCCTAACCTAGCCCAAGCCCTACAACAAAACAGAGCCATAGCCCTAACCCTAACATTTAACCTAAACCAAACCCTAAGCCTACAACTAGCCCTAAACCTAGCTAAAATTAGAGTCCTATCCCTAACTCTAAAACTAACCCTGACCCTTACTCTGACCCTACACTAACTCAAGCTCTAAACATCACCCAAAACCTAAACAGAACCCAAACACTAGACCTAGCCCTAACCTTAACCCTAAAACTAGCCCTAATCGTAACCCTAGTTCTTACATTAGCTGTAGCCTTAACCCTAGCACTAACCTAACCCAAAACTTATCCTAATCAGAGCCCTAACACTAGCTTTAACACTAACAATAATCGAAACCCTAGCTCTAACAATTACCCTAAATTTAATGCTAACCCTAACCCTTCCAGTAACCCAAAACCTAATGCTAACCCTAGCCATAATCCTAACAATAACCCTAGCCCTAAACCTAGCTCTAATCCTATCATTACATTAATCCTAACCCTAACCCTAACGCTACCCTAGGATAACCATAACCCTATTCCTAACTCTAAACCTATCCATTACACTAAAACTAACCTGAACCCTAAACCTAACTATATCCATAAACCTAATACTAACCCTAATCCTAATGCTAATTTGAGCCCTAACTTTAACATTAATCTAGGCAAGCAGGAACCCTGTACCTTACCCTAATAATGCCCCTAACTCTAAACCTTACCTAAACCTCAACCTAACCCTTACACTATACCTAGCCATAATCCTAACCCTAAAACTATCTCTAACCATAATCCTAGACCTGACATTTGCCCTAGCACTAATGAAGACCTAACCCTAACACAAACCCTAGCCCTAATCCTACCCCTAAACTTAGCTTTAATCCTAACCCTAACCCTAATTTTAACCCTCAACCTAGTTCTAAACCTAGTGATAACATCATGCCTAACCATAACCATAACCCTAACCCTAAACCTAGGCTTAGCCTTAATACTAACCCTAGCTCTAATTCTAGCCCAAATAAAGCCCTAACCCTAAACCTACCAAACCCTAACCCTAAGTCTAACTCTAACTCTTGCCCTAGCCATAGCCCTAGTTCTAACACTATCCCTTAGGATAAACCAAACCCTATCCCAAACCCTCGCCGTAACCTAGATTTAACCCTAACTCTAAATCTAACCCTAACAATAA
>NW_026012065.1:0-14899 GCF_001458135.2 Marmota marmota marmota | reverse complement strand
GGACAGTGGGGAGGACAGGCCATCCTATCACACCCAGTCAGTCTTCCAGCTCCCCAGCAGATGGGCACCCTCCCTACCCCGTGGCCAGATGCTCATTCCACTGGGCCCAGGGCTGGCCCTGCGTCCTCACCAAGCTGGACAGCTCTGCTCTGGTGCCTGCTCGATGCCAAAGTCTCTGTTTCTCTGACTCTCCTGCTTCCTGCACGGTGCGTGTCTGGTAACTGCCTCCCACTGGAGTCTCCCTCCACGCCTTTCTCTCTGTGCTTTCTCACATGTGTCCTGTCAGCCCACGTGTTAAGTTGCTTCTTGTTAGTCACACATGACAACAGCATCCCTTTGCCATACTTATCAAGCATGGACCACGACTCGCTCTAACCAGCCCTCAGCACCTGCCCTCCCTCCTCCCCTCCCTCCCTCTTCACTACTCATGGTCTGCAGTTCACTTGTAGTTTCCAAATGTTTAATCAGTGTGTTACTTAGTGATGGTGAGGTCACTGGGAAGGTGAGGTCAGGCTCAGTCCACCGCCCTGCCCCGTCCTCCTCCCTCGCCTCTTCCCCTCTGTCGGCTCCATGTGTCTTCCCTGTTCTTTCTGGTAGATGAGTGGAAGACGCCCATGTGACTTATGCCATCTTAATGCAGAGTGAGAGGAGAAATCAATGACTACTCCGTTGAGTTTTTCTTTTTAACACTGGTGTACACTTTTTTGGTTTTGTTTTTGTTTTTTGGAGGTGCTGGGGATTGAACCCAGGGCCTGTGCGTGCTGGGCAAGCACTCCACCAACTGAGCCTCCTGAACACTGGTGTACATTTAACCTGACACTTAGAATTTAGTGATGTGAACAGTGAGAATCCGCAGTGTCCCTGGTTGGGAGCATTACCTGGCCTGTACCAGTCGGGGAAGCTGTTCTGACATTAGAGGAACAGGCATTCTCAGCCCTGTGTCGCTGCCTGCAGACCTGGGCTGACTGCTGGCTGGCACAGAACTCCACAACCTGGCATAACCCTGCTTAGGTCTGTGACATTAAGTGGAGGGCAAATTCCTTAAAATTCAAGGGCTATGCTAATCTTCATCCCCATTCTCTACTATCTTTTTAATTAAAAAAAACTAATTGTGAAAACAGCCACAATACGTGCTTGCCTCTTAACCACCTCCGAGCACGGGGCTCGGTGACGCTGCACACCTGCACTGTGCTGAGACAGGTCCCCAGGGCTGTCCACCTTGCACTGACCCCAGGCTCCATGCCCACTGTCTCTCCCGCTGGGAGCCAGGTTCTACTCTTCCTCAACTTGACTGCTCCAGGAACCCCGTAGGTGGGTGGGGTCCTACAGCATTTGTTCTCTTGCTCCTGGCAGTTTCACTGTCACAATGTCCTCGAGGGTCACTGAAGCCGTGGCGTTAGAGAGGATCCCCTTCCTGTGAGGCTGAGCAGTGGCTCCCTGTAGGAGCTGGCCCCATGCTCTAGCCACTACTCAGCACTGAGCACTGGTCACTAGTCCCTTGGTGACCATGCATGGTGCTGACCTGGGCAGGGTCTCCCCAGGGCTTCTCTCCACTCTTCAGGGCATGTGCCCAAGAGTGGGCTGCCAGATGACCCAGCAGTTCTCGCCTAGCTGTCTGTGCACTTATCTTTATTAATTCTTTTAGTCACACATGACAGCAGGGTCATTTTGATGTGATGATAAAGGCGTGGAATGCAGTCTGCTCTGATTCAGTCTCCGCACCCCTCCCTCGACTCTGCTGGCCTTCCTGGGGCTTTCAGGGTCTCACAGACATGCGTGGAGGGGGCTCCGCGGTGGCACAGGCACACAGGCACAGTCTTTGAAAGGCCCACCTTGCTCTTTTCGCTGCCTGCTTTGCCATCTTGCACCCCTCAGCAGCACGAGCGCGGCCTCCCCACCGCCTGGCCAGCTCGAGGTCCTCTGCAGGTACCGGCAAGGCCACCTACCAGGCACGAGATGGTGTCTCCTTGTGGAATGATTCACATTTCTCAGCTGAGTGGTGACATGTAGCACCCTTGTATGTGCTGGTTGGCTGTTCTGGGTCATGTTTGAGCTTCCTCTGCCCAGCTCTCAGTGGGCCTCTGTGGGACACTCGGCGGTCAGTTTGTTTTTGAGTGGTAGGACTCTGACTCCTGGCACATCTATGATTTACACATCCTCTCCCACTCTGGGGGCTGCCCTTTCACCATGTTAATTGTGGCCTTCAATAAGCAGAAGTCCTACGTGGTGTGGTCTCGGCTGTCCATATTCACTCTTGCTGCTGGAGACCCGGGGGTCAGCTTTAAGGAACAATTGCTAAATCTGTCACGCAGCTTTCCCTGTATTTTCTCCTGGGAGTTGTATCATCTTAGGTCTTAAGTTTGGGTGTTTGGTCCAATTCTCATTTGTGGTGCAAGGGAGGGTCCAGGTTCAACCTGCACGTGAGCATCTTCCTGAGCACCCTGCTCCGAGGAGTCTCTTTCCCCCTTGGTGGCACTGGAGACTGTCAGAGAACACTTGCCGGGTATGTCAGGGTCAGGCCTGGCTCTGCTCTGTCCCACTGGTCCACATGTCTGTCTCCTAGTCCTACACTCTCGTTTATTGTTCACTAAGCTTTGGAAGACTCAACCAAACAGTGCAGACCTACACCTTTTCACGGTTGTCTGGGATAGTTGGGGTCCCTCAAGATTCCGTGTAAATTTTAGGATGTGCTTTTCTGTTTCTGCCAAGCACAAGTTCCTGGGATCGGGCTATGCACTGTGGGTGGTTCCGCCCTGCCACACAGGAGTCCTTCAGGACCGCGGGCTCTCTTCCCCTTCCTTCAGCAGCGTTTCCCATTTCCCGTTTCCAAGTCCTTCCTCTCCTTGGGTATGTTCATTCCGAAGCATTTTACCCTTTGGTGCCCTGGGAAGTGGAATTGCTCTCTTAGTCCTGTTCATCATTAGCAAGCAGCACTGCCACTGACCTTGGCCTGTGCTTGTGTCCCGTGACTTTGCTGGGTTCACCCTTGCGTCCTAGCAGTCTGTCTTCTCCATCTGCAGGCCACATGCAAGCCCACTCCATCTGCACAGAGGAGCGCTTCATGCTTCTCAATTCTCCTTCCATCTTCCTTTACTGCCACGCTCTGTGGATGCGGGTTTCCAGTGCTTGCAGACAGTGGCAAGAGCAGAGCCTGCCTTGATGCCACCGCAGAGGCGTCCTCAGTCTCTCATGTTAGATCCAGGCTCTTTAGACAGAGTTTTGACTGTGTGGACGTAGTTTTTCTTCCACTCCTAGTGAGTTGAGAGTTTTCATCATGAAATGGCATTGAATTTTGTCAAATGATCTTTTCTTTCTGTTGATGACTTTAAAAAAAAAAAATTAGAGCCTTATAGTTGCACAGAGTAGTTGGGTTCATTTAACTACACATACATGAAATTTGACTTTCTCCTTTCCATTCCCCTTCCTTCCTCTTTCCCTCCCTTCTCCCTCCCTTATTCTCCTTCCTCCCGGATCTTCCTTCTGCTCATCTATTTATTTTTGATTGGTGCTTTGTACACACACAGAGTGGTGAGATTCCTGTGGTATGTTCACACAGTCACATGACTTTGTTAAATTCATTCCACATCTCTCCCCTTTCCCGTCCTTCCTCTGTCCTTTCCAGTCTCCTTCTAGTCCACTGAGCTTCCTTATCTTTATGACATCTCATCTCCCTTCCCCTCATTTTGCTCTAGCTTCTGCAGACAAGAGAAAACGTCCCACCCTGGATGCTCTGAGCCTGGCTTATTTCACTTTCACCAGAAAGTGCAATAATTTTATTCTTCTTTGTGGTTGAATAAAGCTCCAGTCTGCACATGTTCCACATTTCCTTTATACTTTCATCTGTTGACAGGCACTGGAGATGGATCCTTAACCTGGATATTGTGAACTGTGCTGTAAACATTGAGGTGGCTGTTTGGCTGATTTTAGTTCTTTTGGATAAATACCAAGGAGTGAGATACCTGGATCATATGGTGTTTCCATTCCTAGTGTTTTGAGGAGTCTCCATACTATTTTCTAGAGTGGTTGCACCAATTTGCAGTCCCACCAACAATATATGAGTGTACTTTCCCCCCATATCCTCTCCAGCATTTATTATTATTTGTATTCTTGATTATTGCCATTCTGACTGGAGTGAGATGATGTCTCAGTATAGCTTTGATCGGCACTTCCCTTAACCTAAGTCTTTGATCCATTTTGATTTGACTTTTGAGCAGGGTGAGAGATAAGAATCTTGTTTCTTTCTTTGACATATGAAGTCCAGTTTTCCCAGCACCATGTCAATGATCTTTTATTATTCAAGCTGATCAATTGTTTTCTTCATACTTTACTGAGGTGTGATTGACATACATAAAGCTGTACACATTTAATATGCACAGCTTAGTGAGTCTGGAGGTAAGTATACAACTATGAAACCATCTCCATGATCTATGCCATGAACACTTCCATCTCCTCCAAAAGTCTTCCCTGCCCTCTTTACTCGCCGTCTTCATTTCTGTGATAGGAACACTTACATAAGATCTGCGCCGGCACCTTTCCTGGTGCACCACGCAGCATGATGCAGAGGTGCTGTGCTGCAGCACAGCTCCCGAGGGCCCGCCCACCGGCATGGGGAGCCTCTGTGCCCTGTGGCTCTCCTTTCCTCTTTCTGGTACCTGGCAGCAGCAGCTTGCCTTCTGCTTCTGTGAGTTCTGTGGACTCCATGCAGCATCTGTCCTGTGTGTGATGCTCCACTCATCCTCATGTCTCCAAGTTCCCCCTGCGGGGAACCCTTCCTGCCTAAGACTGGGCACGTGGCATTGCAGGTGGGCACATTTCCTTTGTCCACTCTGTAGATGGGATTCAGGTTCCTTCATGTCTTGTACAAGGCGAGTTGTGATGCAGAGAGTGTGACAGTGCAGGTGTTGCTTGAGATTCTCACTTTAATTCCTTTACGTATAACCTAGAAGTGGGGCGGGTGGGTGGCAGGATCGTGTGGATTCCACTTTACTGAGGAAGCCCCACATGGTTTTCCATTGTGGCTGGAGAATCCCTTCCATGCCAATCATTCTGAGAGGTGCGCAGAGCATACCAGGTGCTCACTGCATCCACGAGAGGCCCATGTGCTGACCCTGTCCCTGTCACACTGACGGCCGGTATGCATCTCCGCACTGCCCCTGCATCCCAGGGGTGAACACTACTTGGGGTCGTGACGTATGAGCTTCCCCGTGTGCTGCTGAGTTCCGCTCATGAGCATTTTGTGGGTTGCATCGTTGTTTGACAGGGACGTTGACCTGTGGTTCATTTTCTTGTGGTGTCTGTCTGGCTTTGGTGTCAGGGGGATGCACACACCTCACAAAGAGAGTTTGGGAGTACTCTCTGTCCTTCGGGTCCAGGAGGTGTCTGGGAAGGACTGGTGGCAGGTCTTGGTGTTTGGCTCTGTCCACATGAGGTTCATTTCTCATCATGAGGCCCTCCACATTCGTCCACACTCCCACAAAGGGTAGGATTCCCTTTTGAAGGCTGGGTAGTGTTCACTGTGCACATACCCCAGGTCCCCGTCCCCCACACCTGGTGATGGGTCTAGGTTCTCCTGTGTCTGGGTGTTGTGAGTGGGAAAGCAGGGTGCTTGGCACACGGACTTCAATCAGCACCCGTCAGTGGGAAGTAAAGGTTTCCACAACTCTGGATGGAATTCCCCTGTGGAGGCCTCAGGTCCTGAGCTCTTCTGTTGGGGTGTTCCCGTTTGCTCCTGGTGTGTCTGGCCCTTCTGTTTCTCCCGGATCCCCTCCTGGCAGGGCGTTGTAAGAACTTACCCGTGGAATGCCCTCACAGCCCTGCAGGGTTGCTTCCCTGCGGCGTGGGCCTCAACACTCTTCTGTTCCTGATTTTCTTGCGCTCTTTCTCTCTTTTCTTAGTCTACACAAGGGTTTGTCATTTGTTTATCTTTAAAGAAAACTTGCCATGCATGTACAATTATGTCAAAATAAACCCCGATATTATGTATGACTGTAATGCGCTAATGAAAACAGCTAAGACGTTGCCCTTTCGTGATCTGTTTTGCTTTGCTCTGATGTCTGCATTCTCTCCCCTGGGCTTCTTATTCTGCTCAGGCTCCTGCAGGGCTGCAGCTGGGTTTTTACCCGCGGCCTCCGTTGAGGTGTGAGCCTCTACTGCTCTTGCCTGTGCTCTCGGCTGTGTCCCATTCACGTTGACCTTCTGTTTCTGTTCTCACCTGCCCGTTTTCCAACACCCTGGACGTCTCGGTCCCCAGGACGGTTGCTCAGGTGCGCGGTGTCTCATTCCCTCGTGTCTGTTAGTCTTTCATTTCGTGTTCCTATTCTTTTCTGGTTTCACCCTCTTGGGTCATATTTTAATCCTGTCAGTCTGTTAGGACCAATTCTGTGACCTAACACGTGTGTGTGTGGTGCTTCCTGGAGAATGGCCGTGTGTGTGTGTGTGTGTGTGTGTGTGTGTGCGCGTGTGAGTGCTGCTTCCTGGAGGATGCCCATGTGTGCCTCAATCGCCAGGCTCTTAGGGTTGCTCGAGGCTGCGGCTTCCCTGCCACCCATACTTCTGGGTGGCCCACCACTTGGTGGGGACAGCGACACCCTGCCCTGCGGCACGCTGTCTCGGCCCTCACCTGTCAGCTCTGCTGTGCACCCAGGTCGTGGTGCTGTGGCGTGTGATGTCACATCTGCACAGCTTCCCGTGGAGTCGGCCCTTCCTCGTGTGTCATGACTTTCTTTTGTCTCCTGTGACAGTTTTTGACTTAAAGTCTGTTTTACCTTAAATGAGCACTGCCGCCTGCTCTTCTGGTCTCAGTTAGCAGGGAACGTCTTTTTCTGTCCCTTCACTTTAAATCCATGAATTTCTGTTTTAGTCACTTTTACTACTGCCACCAAAAGACCTGACGAGAACAATTTTAAGGCTGAACAGTTTATTTTGGGTTCACAGTTTCAGAGGTCTCAGTCCATAGAGGCTTGCTCCAATCCTTGGGGCATTACGTGAGGATGGACATCATGGCACAAGAGTGTGGAGGAGGGAAGCAGCTCAGGACACAGTACCAGGAAGGGGAGGGAGGGAGGGAAGGGGGCAGAGAGGGAGAGAGGAAGGGAGGGAGAGAATGGGCTCGACAAAATATGAGCCCCAAAGCCTCGCCCCAGGGACCCACTCCTCCTGTGGCCACCCTCAGTTAATCCTATCAGGGGATCGATGTGCTGATTAGGTTAAGACTCATAACCCAATCATTTCTCCTGTAAACCTTGCATTTTCTCACACATGAGCTTTTGGGGATACCTCATATCTAAACTGTAACAGTATCTTTAAATCTAAAGTGAGCCCCTTGTAGACAGAGTAAAGCTGGATATGATTGTTTTAACCATTCAGCTGCCCCAAGTGTTGACTGGTGAATTTATTCCATTTACATTTAGTAGGATTATCAATGGGTAAGGACTTACTACTGCCATTTTGTTAACCATTTCCTGTCTCTCTTGCATCATTTTCCCCTCTTGCTAGTTCCATTTGTGATTTTGTTTTCTGTAGGGATAAACTCTACTTCTCTTCATCTTTTTAAAATCCGCCCTGCTGTTTCTCTGTGCGATTAAGATGAGGTTTGCATGAGGCTCTTAGAGTGGTGAAGTCGACGGTACGCTGCACTGCACTTCAATCAATGCACCGTGTTGACTCCTCCAGCACACACTTCCTGCTACTGGCATGAGAATTTGCCTCTGTTTATATTGTGATCCACTCAGCTTTGTGTTTATAGTTATTCTCACAGCATTGCTCTTTGTCTTTCATACGCTGATGTCAAAGGTGATCCAGACATAACTGGGTTACCAGGTGCTGGTCTGGTTTTACCCTCAAGAGTAAGAGCTGTGCTTTCACATGGTTTCCTCCCTTTTAACCCGAGGACCTCCTCCTAGCGTTTCTGGTAAGACAGGTCCGTGGTAAGAAAGCCCCTTGGTATTTGTTTCTCTGGAGAAGCCTTTGTCTCACCTTCATTATTATAACACCTGCTGCAGGGTTGCTGCTGAGAAGATCCTGATGACATCATCATGGGTCCCTTGTATGTAACACATACCTTTTCTGTTGCTTCTTTCAAATCTTCCCTGTTGTTTTTCATTTTCATAATTTACCAGTTTAATTACACTGTGCCGTGGTACAGACCTCATTAGACTTAACCTATCAGGGATCTTTGGGTTTCCTGAATTTGAATGTCACCTTCTCTTCCCAAGTTAAGGAAGTTTTTGCCACTGTTTCTCTGAATGTCCCCTCTCTGTTCTCCTTCTGTGACTTTCCTGCTGCACACTGGCTCGCTCGGTGGTGTGCCCAGGTCTCCTGTGCCTCCTCCGCTCTTTTTCCTCTGGTGTTGTGCTGGCTGGGCGGTGTCAACATGCAGTCCACCTCCACCCCATCCTCCCGACTCAGACCCGACACAGGCTGGCCTCCCACGAGCGCAGACCCCTGTGCCTTCTTCCAGCCCGTCTTCCAGAGCACACCAGGCCTGCCCCAGAGCAACTTGTCTTCACTAGGACGGACTGGCAAAGGGACCCTGGTCTAACAGCCCCCGGCCACCCAACAGCCAGGCCAACAGACCTGAGGAGGGCACGCTGCTCGCCTGCGGCAGAAGCTCCTTGGTGCCCACTCCAGTCCACGGGTGTGGGCAGATTGGCTGAGACCCAGCCATGGCGTCTGCCTCCCAGCTGCAGGGCACAAGATGTGCAGCATAAGCCCTCACTCAGGGAGTCCAGCACTGTCAGGGCAAGGGGAAGAAACCACCCACAACCCACGACCCCTGGCCCTTCCAGCCCTCGTCCTCCAAGACTAAAAACATCACCATGGCTCCATACACGTAAAGCCATTCCAACCTGGAGAGAATTTTTATAGAACAAGCAGGCAATTCTAAAATAGGACGCACCACATCAAAGAACTTGGGAAAATAGGAACAAGGGGGAGAAACATATCCTGCAAAAATCGAGACTCCTTTTAACACTACAGTCCCAGAAAGTGAAATAGTATCAAGAATCCAAGAGAAAAATAGAAAACCAAACTAAAACACAGACACCTCTGAAGAGTCACTAAACTCATTAGCAGCTGGGAAATGCAAATTAAAATAAGATGGCAATGATGTAGCATGCCCATCAAAATGAGGAAATGGAGGAAACAGGGACTCAGAGGCTCCCGGTTGGGTGTCTTTGGTTCAGTGATTTTGAGAGAAGTGTAGTCCTTTCAGTGGATCGAGAAGGAGACGTGCTGCAGTGGAGTTGCTCACAGGAGTCCGTGGGACAGTCTCTGTGGGACAGGCGGCACAGGAAGAGCTCACCCTTGGTTCTCCTGGGAGTTATGAGCACGGACAGGGCAGACCCACAGAGACAGAAGAGCTGAGGACAAGGTGGGCAACCACAGTGTGCCAGCATTGTGTCCTCCAGCAGCCTGTAGATGGCTCCCTGTGGATGGCTCACATGGCAGCTGTGGGCCCTGGAGCAAGGGCCACTAGGTGTCAGGAAAGCAGGACGATGGAGTACTGGAGGATTCTGGGATGTGAGCGTAGCAGGCACTGTGAAGCAGTTAAGGAAAACGCCTCTACTCCACTGAGACACCCACCTCCACGTGTGTCTGCCTGAGGGAGCATGGCTCATCACCCCACTGCTCAGGAGTGCCCCAAGGCTGCACAGATCCGTTGGGTGTGTTCCTATGATGGCCACAATTCAAGTGGCTCAGTTCTAACGTGTCTGCTGGACTTCACTGGCTTTCTCTGCCGGGAACAGAGAGGTATGGTAAGACATCAACTGGAATTTGGATGCATGCCTTCCTTCTTTAATCATACATTTTTGCTTTATATATTTTAAGTCCTTATTAGCTATGTAAAATTTAAAGTCTTCATTGTCTAGTTGGATCGATCATTTCTACTATGAAATGTCTCTATAAAGAAACTTCTTTCCTCAAAGTCTACCTAGTGTAACAGTAGCTGTAACATCATCTTTATTTTTTTAGAATCTTTATGGTATAAAGGTATTTTTCTTTTATACTTTCTATATTTTTATATAAAGATAGTATGTCCTTTATACTTTGGTTTGGCTTTTATATCCAAGTGTACAATATTTTGCCTTAAAAGATGTTTTTACTCCTTTTGCTTGATTAGTTTACTACCAACCTGAGAGGATCCCAGTGGCCAAAAAGTGGACAAATTTATGATTTGAATCAGATTCATAACTATATTAGATTGAAACACATAAAGGTTTGGATCTTGAGTGCACACTGACACATAAAAAAAACAGTCATCATTAGAAGGTGCCAGTGAGCCAACTCATTGTTCAGAAATGTCTCCTATGGCAGAGCCAGCGTCTCTCCAGAATTCCTCATGTGAACACAGCACAGGTGGTCCACAGTTAAGTGGGAATTCTCTTCTCACCACAACCGGAAGCCAAAAACTGGAAGCCAAAAACCGTTTCTCAAGAAAAGAGTCATTATCTACACAGGAAAGCATCTCTATAGGCGCATGCAGCTGAGCAGAAGTGGTGCTGGGTGCCACCTTTCTGCAAACCTGATGAATGGACTTAAGTGGGCAGTGCTGGTCAACGGCTCATGCCAACACAGGAGAGAAGTGACACCACACTCCCAAGAGAAGAGCACATGCCTTCAGGAAGTAGAAGTAATGGCCAGTAATGGTGAGAGTGGTAATGACCACAACTGAGTCCTAGTCAAACCTGTACCTACAACTACAGATTGACCAAAGACACACAGGACAGGGAACATGATGAAGGGCATCACAGGTGGAACCACTAAGCCCCGCCGGGGGGACGTTGTACTAAGTCCAGCTTCTTTTAAAAGTAAACAGCATTGAGTTTTTTGAGTTGTTTATATATTCTGGGTATTAATCAGCCATAAGGGAGTATGAAATAATGGCATTTGCTGGTAAATAATAAAAATGGAGAAAAGCATGCTAAGTGAAATAAGCCAGACCAGGAACGTCAAGAGCCAAATGTCCTCTCATATATGGAAGCTAGAGCAAAATAAGGGAAAGCAGGTGGTAGGAAAGGAGGATTGATACCATAAAGATGTGAGACCAGTGGAGTAAGAAAGGAGAACAAGGAGGAGGGAGGAAGGCAGGGGAAGGGGTACAAATGTGGAATGAAATAAACAATGACTTGTTACATACATATATAAATGCACCAAAAAGAATTCCACCTGAATGTAAATGTAGGAAATACAGATTAAAAAAAGGAGTGAAAACAAGATCAACAGAAGAAAGGAGAGAGAAAGAGGGAAGGAAAGAGGAAGGGGAGAGGGAGTGGTCAAATCCCTTGCATGTGTAATTTTGTCAAGATAAACTCAAATACGATGTATAATCACAATGTTCTAAAAAAAAAAAAAAAAGGAAAAATAATCAGCCGCCGCCGCCGCCCTGCGTTGCTACCAGCCACAGTGACGACAGGGAAGGGAGCCGCAGCTTCCAGGGGCAATGCCGACTGTCACCTCCCCGGTGAGGACCTGTCTTGGACACTTACTTAGGAGCTATGTGAAAGTGACATTCATTATGCTGTGAGCTCACTGGACATTGAACAGAGGTGGACATTTGAGGATACCAGGGAAATATTTTTCTTTAGGTATGATAATGGTACTGTGCAGATCCTTTTGAAAATAAAAGTCCGTATTCTTAGGGACGTGTGGTGAGACTGCACACAGACAGTGTGATTCCTGATTCTTGCTTTCAGGTGGCACAGGCCCTGGAGCTGGGGAGGAAGGCTGAGTGATATCTGCTGTGTGTTGATGACTGTGAAGCTGAGGGGCGTACCTGAGGCTTGCTGCAGTGTGGCCTCCACATTTGAGCAATTTTAAAATCATCCCAAGAACAGCCTAGTAAGAAGGACCATGCCTCAAGGCTTAACCTTCTCCATCATTTTCCTCACACAATTAAATTTCTCTTTCAACCAGCCAACTCCTTCTTCACTGCAGGAAGTTATCTAACATTGTCCCTGGACACAGACTCCCTCCCGTTGCCATTTCTCTGTGATGTGGCCACAGTTACAACATACCGGTGCTTTGGGTGACCTGCCTCAGTGCGCTGGCCTTTGGCCGTGTCCTCCCACCCCAGCTCTGGTTGTCTCTAACCTCTTATGCACAACATTCCCATTTACCTGGTCAGGAATCCCCCTGTGCCGGAGGTTTCCAGGTTTTAAAATAAGAATTAACAAAGTGTACTGGGGACATGGGGTGGCGGCATTCTTTCTTATTGTCTGAGATCATCATACGCATAAGTGCAGCTGCAGACAGCAGTCCTTCCACTTCTCAGAGGCCTGACAGACACAGCAACCAGGGGAGCCAGGGGTTGGGTCTGGGCCACGCCTTCATATTCTTGGAACCCTGTAGAATTAAAAAGAACGTTAAGTTGGTTGAGATATTTGAAAGCCACATATCAGAATGCACTTTCTAACTTTGCTTGAAGACCAGGTGACTAGCATCACAGAGCTTGGAACACAGCACACACCGAAGCCTTGGGGCTTGTTATATGTGAACACTTCACAAATTCTAATGCTGACCAGCAAAGAGACCTTGAGAAAAATGGAAGGAGATTGTAGGTCAAAAGAAAACGGAGCGAACAAGTGTGGACAAGAACCAGCCAGAGCTGTGCAGGACAACAGCCACCAGGCAGGCAGCCAGCTTGAAGCTGACCTTTCTTGACTGAAACAGGAAGGAAATGAGTCTCCTCAGTGCACTACACACTTCCAGAACAGCACAGCCACATGGACTGGCCAGGCTGCCCTGTCCCCCGAGGAGTGCAGATGCATGGACATGAAGGTGGACAGAATGAAACCCATGAACTGTCTATGTTCACCCACAGGCTACCTGGAGGACTCCATCTACTCTACAGAGATGACGCAGAGGCAAAGTGTACACCAGATCACACAGTGGGACAGGACAGGAGACCATGCCAGACCAGTGGTCAGCAGATGCCCGGAGAAGCACTGGACACCACCCAAGAAGACTGTGGAGGCACCGCACACACGCACCCACACAGTCTCTGGTAAGGTAAAGTCCCAGTTCAGAAGTAATGAAGGTGGAAACGTAGACTGCACAAGCACACCAGCAGAAACCCACAGGTGTGCAGACAGATGCGTGGGATCACAGCCAGCGGCCAGGGAGGGAAGGTGTGGTGGGGTCGGAGTGAGGGCTCCTCTCATTGACCACTTGTGCTTGCTTCCGTTCCTTCAAACAGAAACTGTTTTAAAATTTGAAAGGCAATCAACACCCATAAATCAAAGGCATTTCTGTACATCAGTGACAAATCCTCTGAGAGGGAAATGAGGAAAGCCACCCCATTTACAATAGCCTCAAAAATATACATATACCTGGGAATCAACTTAACGAAAGAGGTGAAAGATCTCTACAATGAAAACTACAGAACCTTAAAGAAAGAAATCAAAGGAGACCTTAGAAGATGGAAAGATTTACCTTGCTCATGGATAGTCAGAGTTAATATTAACAAAAATGACCACACTTCCAAAAGCACTATACAGATTTAATGCAATTTCGATCAAAATCCCAATGGCATTCCTCATAGAAATAGAAAAAGCAGTCATGAAATTCATCTGGAAAAATAAGAGACCCAGAATAGCTAAAGCAATCCTTAGCAGGAAGAGTGAAGCAGGTGGCATCGCTATATAAGACCTTAAACTATACTACAGAGCAATAGTAACAAAACCAGCATGGTACTGGCACCAAAACAAACTGGTAGACTAAGGGTACAGAATAGAGGACACAGAGACTAACCCACAAAATTACAATTATCTTATATTAGACAAAGGCGCCAAAAACATGCATTGGGGAAAAGATAGCCTCTTCAACAAACGGTGCTGGGAAAACTGGAAATCCATATGCAACAAAATGAAATTAAACCCATATCTCTCACCATGCACAAAACTCAACTCAAAGTGGATCAAGGACCTAGGAATTAAACCAAAGACTCTGCATCTAATAGAAGAAAAAGTAGGCGCTAATCTCCATCATGTGGGATTAAGCCCCAACTTCCTTAATAAGACCCTTATAGCATAAGAATTAAAACCAATAATCAATAAATGGGATGGACTCAAACTAAAAAGTTTCTTCTCACAAAAGAAACCGTCTGTGAGGTGAATAGAGAACCTACATCTTGGGAGCAAATTTTTACCCCTCATACATCAGATAGAGCACTAATCTCTAGGGTGTATAAAGAACTCAAAAAGCTAAACACAAAAAAACAAATAACCCAATCAATAAATGGGCCAAGGACGTGGACAGACACTTCTCAGAAGAGGATATTAAATCGATCAACAAATATATGAAAAAATGTTCATGATCTCTAGCAATTAGAGAAATGCAAATCAAAACTAACTCTAAGAAACCATCTCACTCCAGTCAGAATGGCAGTTACTGTGACTACAAACAACAATAAGTGTTGGTGAGGATGTGGGGGGAAAGGTGCACTCGTACATTGCTGGTGGGACTGCGAATTGGTGCAGCCAATATGGAAAGTAGGATGGAGATTCCTTGGAAAACATGGAATGGAACCACCATTTGATCCAGCTATCCCTCTCCTCGGTCTATACACAAAGGGCTTAAAAACAGCATACTACAGGGACACAGCCACCCACAAAATTACAATTATCTTATATTAGATATAATGTTTATAGCAGCACAATTCACACAGCTAAACTGTGGAACCAACATAGATGCCCTTCAGTAGAAGAATGTATTAAAAATGTGGCATATATACACAATGGAATATTACTCAGCAATAAAAGAGATGGCATCTGCAGGTGATGGATGCAGTTGGAGAAGATAATGCTAAGTGAAGTTAGCCAATCCCAAAAAAACAAATGGCAAATGTTTTCTCTGATAGGAGGAGGCTGACTCATAGTGGGGTAGGGACGGGAAGCATGGG
>NW_026012064.1:0-2785 GCF_001458135.2 Marmota marmota marmota | reverse complement strand
CATATATATATATATATATATATATATATATATATCCCCAATATTGAGAATTGAACCCAGGGACACTTTACCACTGAGCTTCATTGCCAGTCTTTTTTTTTTTTTTAAGTTATTGATGGATCTTTAGTTAATTTTTTTTATATGTGGTGGTGAGAATTGAACCCAGTGCCTCACACAGGATAGGCAAGCACTCTACCACTGAGCCAGCCCCCACCCTTTTTTTTTTTTTTTTTAAATCATTTTGAGACAGTCTCTCTAAATTGCTGAGGGTTTCACTGAATTTCTGAGGCAGGTCTTGAACTCTCAATCCTCCTGCCTCAGCCTCTCAAGTCTGGGCATGTGCCACTTCCATGGATTTTTTTTTTTTTCTCAGTACCGGGAGTAGAACTTGGGACCTTGAACATGGTAGGTAAGCACTCTTCCACTGAGCTACATTCCAGGTCTTTTTATTTTGAGACAAAGTCTCACCAAATTTCCTAGGTTGGCCTCAAACTTGTGATCTCCTGCCTCAGACTCCTGAGTAACTGAGGCCTTATAGTTGGGATTATAGGCATGACACTGCCTGGCTGTGATAGAAATCTGTAAATGGGCTGAATTGTCCACTTGAGAACCAATTGAATAGCAATCAGTACATTTCCAAATGTTGTATCTGAAAATACTGTGAGTTTTGATTACATGTACTCATTCAGCCACTTAACCAAATATTTTAAGAACCTATAGAATCTCGAGGAATATTATTTTATTTTTTTTATATTAAATTATTCTTTTTAGTTGTATATGACAGTAGAATGTATTTTGGCAAATTATATACATAGGGTATAACTTATTCTATTTAGGATCCCATTCTCGTGGTTGTATACCATGCAGAATTACCCTGGTTGTATATTCAAGGGAATATAATTTTAAATTTGGCCTGTTCTGTTTTCAGTTGAGCAAATGAAGCTTTGCATGATTCCTTCCTGCAGGAGATGTTTAGTTCAATCAGAAGCATTGCTCATTCTAAAAATTTGGCCAAATCTGGAGTTAGTGTTAAATGACACCATGTGTTTCCTCTGGTTAAATAAGGTCAATAAATTGTGTTCCTTTTTGTTTCAGAAAATGAAGATGTTTTAGTCAGATCATACTGAAAGAACAATAATTGTGAATTTTAAAAACTCAGGAGGGGAAAGCAGAGTAGGGAATGTAAGGCTACATTTGGCATGACTACTTATCTTACCTTCAGAATTCTGGGGTATTTGAGATGTTATGATTTAAAAAAAATCTGCTTTTCTTTTTTTTTTGGGGGGGTGGGGGGAGGCAGTACTGAGAATTTAACCCAGATAAACTTACAAGCTCTAATTTTTAAAAATCTAAAAATAAAATTTATTCCTTAGGATTGTAAAGGCTATTAAAATATTTGGTTAAGTGGCTGAATACACATGAACGAAACTCACAATATTTTCAGATATAACATTTGGAAATTAATTGATTGCTGTTCAACTCGTTCTCAAGTGGACAATTTAGCCCATTTACAACTACATCCCTAGCTCACTTTATTTATTTATTTATTTATTTAGTTATTTTTTTTTAAAGAGAGAGTGAGAGAGGGAGAGAGAGAGAAAGAATTTTAATATTTATTTTTTAGTTATCGCCGGACACAACATCTTTGTATGTGGTGATGAGGATCGAACCCGGGCCGCACGCATGCCAGGCAAGCGCACTACCGCTTGAGCCACATCCAAGCCCAGTTATTTTTAATTATTATTTTGAGACAGGGTTTCACTAAATTGCTGAGGTTGGCCTTTAACTTGTGATCCTCCTGTCTCAGCCTCTGGGGCCACTGGGATTACATGCCTGTGCCACCGTGCCCAGACAAATCTGCTTTTCTTACAGACTAGAATATGTTAAAAATGTTTTGAGATATGGCAGGCAGCATTATTAGATAAACATATAACAAGCATAGGCAGCACTTAATTAAAACTTAAAATCATCACTAACTGAATGTCAGAGATGAAGTTAAGCATGAATTCCTTCCTTTGAAAAGTGAAAAAGCATATGCACAACTGTTTGATCACTAAAAGTAATTCCTGTTCTACTCAATATTTATTCTACAGGGAAATAAGCAGAGGAGGGTTAAGATAAAGGTCTTTTAATTGAATAAACAATTTAGCAGTTCCAGTTTCCAGAGTAAATTCTATCTACATATGTGTGGTGAGAACTGAGGGGAGATGGTGGGTGTGAAACGCAGTAATGTGTTGTTATTTGCCTCAAAATCTAACTGCCAATCAAATTTTTAAAATGATACCAACTTGTTTCGATTGCCTGAATTGGCATTCTGTAGCAGCCCTCCATAGGCCAGGTAACAATTCACAATCTTGGGAAGTGTCCCTTCATTTACTGCTAACTGAGCCTATTCATTCCATCACCACATCTCAGTGTCAGGTATTGATAGAATGCCTTTGACTTAGGAGTTCATAGTCTAGTTGAGGAGACTGACAAACAGATAAATTTAAATATGGTGAGGTCTCTCTTCCAGGCCGATATGCAGGTGTCTTGGAACAGAGCAGACCAGGGCCTTGAGTTCAAAATGCCTACGGAGGCAGGGCATAGTGGTGCATACCTATAATCCCTGCAACTTGGGAAGGTAGGAGAATTGCAAGTGCCAGGCCAGACTTAGCAATTTAGGGAGGCCCTAAGCAAATTAGCGAGACCCTGTCTCAAAAAATAAAAAGGGCCGGAGATACAGCTCAGTGGTAAAGCATCCTTGAGTTCAATCCTCAGTAAAAAAAAAAAAATGTCGCCAGAT
>NW_026012063.1:0-2786 GCF_001458135.2 Marmota marmota marmota | reverse complement strand
CTTTTTCTTTCCTGATTGCTCTGGCTAGAGTTTCAAGGACAATATTGAATAGAAGTGATAAGAGTGGACAGCCTTGTCTTGTCCCTAATTTTAGAGGAAAGGCTTTCAGTTTTTCTTCATTCAGTATGATGCTGGCTTTGGAATTGTCATATATGCTTTAATAATGTTGAAGTAAATTCTTTTTATCCATAGTTTCTCCAGTGTTTTAAATATGAATGTTTGCTGCATTTTATCAAAGGTGTTTTCTGCATTTTTTGAAATGATCATATGATTCTTTTCCTTATTCAATTTAAGAAATGAATCACATTTATTGATTTGCATCTGTTGAACCAGTCTTGCATCCCTGGAATAAAGCCCACCTGATTCTCATGTGTTATCTTCTTAATATATTTCTGAATGTGATTTGCTGGTACTTTACTGAGAATTTTTGTATTTATATTCATCAGGGATATTGCTATATAGTTTTCATTCCTAGATGTGTCTTTGTCTGGTTTATGTATCAGGGTTATACTAACTTCATAGAATCCATTTGGGAATGTTCCTTCCCTTTCAATTATTATTCTTGCTTTGATTTCTAGTTTTATTCCATTATAATCTAATATGATATGTGGGAGTATGTCAATGATTTTGTGTTTGCTTGGGCTCACATTATGATCTAGAATATGCTTTACTTCTATGAGCTGCTGGGAAGACAAATTCAGCTGTCTGGGAGTGAAATACGTTATTTTTTTTTCCCTGGAGTATTTGGGGTTTTGGTTTGGAGTTGCATAATGTTTAGGCTCAGGAAGGATTGGATTAATTATAGGATGAGGTTCCCTGTTGCTTGGCTTAGTTGTGAGTTTTTCTCCACAGCAGGGTTTCTACTCTGAAAACTGAAGTGTTCCAGTCACTTTCCAGACCCTCTTATTGGGAGTGGGAGCTGGAATAGTACTAATGACAGTGAGAGAAGTATAAATTTTAAGATAATTGTCCGGTGTCTCCTTTGACATATGTAGCCCTAACTAATACAAATATTTTCTTAGAGCCTATCTGTGCTAATACTATACTTTGAAGTGATGTTTACAGAAAAAAATTTTAAAAGCTAAAAATTGAAAATGAACTAAAACATTAAAAGCAGGGGTATGTGGAAGAAAAGAAGAAAGATAAAAGTAAAAAAGAAAAAGAATAAAAAAAGAAATTTCTTTCCAAGAAATAAAATGCTTCTTCCCACTGGGGTGGTGAAAACTACTGGCAGGGATACTCATTCTTCGTATTTTCTTTAGGCCTTGCTGCCTTTTGGTTGAAGGTTGGAGACTGTGTAGCTCTACAATTTTGTGTTCCGCACACAGCTGCCAGCCTTGGTGGCCAAGTGGCACACCTGATTGTAGTACATCTGTTTCTAGTTTATAGTGGTTTAGCATTATTTGGGTGATGACCAATTGCATTTTTTTCTGTGACTGGAGGTGATGCTGAGGTCTAAGTTGAAGATTCAGGTAAATGGAATTTAGATTTTACCCAACTTTGGAACTCTGTGAGTGGGAGTTTGAGGGTTAATCCTCTTTCTCTGTTGCAGTTGGCTGAGGAGGCATGCTAATCTGGCCTTGTTGCCCTGTCTGGATCAACTTCTTCCTTGTTAGGAGTGTGAAGTACTGTGTGTTTCTCTTGTGCCAGTACTCCTGTGTGACCCTTGTAGCACTTGCAGGAATGTGGGCTTTCTCCATTAAGGTCTTGAGGATGAAAGATCCAGGTCAAAAACAAAATTTACTGCCTATTTCAGTCTCTTTGGTTCAGGGACACAGGGAGTGGGGCGGGCAGGCTGGTCAGATTGCTCTCCCCTGAGAAACTCTGAGGTTGGGGTGAGCCCTCTGAACTTTGTCCCCTTTCCACTGATGTGGGGCATAATCACTGGAGGGCTGTGTGAGTACTCTGGCTGTTCTTCCCATGAGAAGGCCAAGGGCAGGTGCAGCGTGTCTACTGGAGACATGGAGCACTAGGGTGAACTCACCTTCTAGACTGCTGAGGACAGCTGTGGTGCCCTTTTCCTGGGGATCCCCTTGGCTAGTTTTACTGCCCAGGAATGTTTTCCAGGGAGAGGAGTGAGTCTGTATTTTTTTTCTCCTCCAAGCCACCTACATGCACACTCAGAGTCCATTAAAGTAGGGCTATTTCTATAATCCAAGGTTTCTCCAAGGCAAGTCAATTTTTCTTCTTTTTTTTTATTAAAATTGAGATTGAGATGCTTAATCCCTGGCACTTTTTAATCTTTTAATTTTGAGACAGGGTCCTGCTAAGTTGCTTAGGGTCTTCTTAATTTACTGAGGCTTATTGAATTTGTGAAACTCCTGCTTCAGCCTCCAGAGCCACTGGGATTACAGCTATGTGCCACTGTGCCACATGGCTTCTTTTTGTAAAATAAATTATTTATCTGCCCATCATATCTTGTTCTTTGTCTGGGCCACCCTGTCCCTAGCCACCACTTCTGATGGCAAGCTCGGGACATCCAAGGCATCACTTCTCTTACTATTTTTATGTTCAGGCAATTAAACCTGTATGTCTATTTTTTTAATAATTTAGTATTAAATTTCAGTGTATTATCTTAGCAACCCAGTTCACAGAGAGAATATCCTCTGCCTTTGTAGGTCTGATGTTGAGGGACTGCCTGGCGATGCTTGTTCCCTCTTCCTTGCCATCTTTCACCTCCTGGAGAATTTTTTGTAACTGCCAGTTCATGTGATTTTGTTTCTTTTCTTTTATTATTTCCTAATTCTATTAATTTATGCCAATAAAGAATGCCTGTTTTGTTTTTC
>NW_026012062.1:0-2786 GCF_001458135.2 Marmota marmota marmota | reverse complement strand
AAAAAAAAAAAAAAAAAAAAAAAACTGGGAAAGAAAAGGAAAAATTCTTCCTGGAGTCACCAAAAGGAGCCACCAAACCTGCTAACACCTTTGAGCTCCATTAAGATTCATCTTGGATTTCTGACATTCAGAATGATAAGAAACATGTTTATTTTATATCACCAGGTGTGTAGTTTCGGTAATTTGCTACAACAGCAATGGGAATCTAGGTTTGTCCACACTACAGAACTTGGAAAGGCCAGGAACTGGAAGCAGCAACACCTCAGAAGGTGGGCGAGAAGAACTGAGACTGCCCATGTCCCTTGCCTGGTGCAGGAGAGGGAGATACTCTCCCAGGATCACAGGGGAGGTCATCTCCTGTTGTAGAAAAACTGAACCAGGCAGGCTCCCAATTTGGGGAAAGCCAGCACAGTGGAGGGAAGGAGTGCAGCACTCAGCTGAAGACCAGCTGCCTATTGAATGGCAAAGAGACCAGCCTCTTCCCCACACCGGCAAGAGCAGAAGCTTCTCTGAGGGGACATCCACAGCTGCCAGTATGCCAGGAATCTAGTTCCTGTCTCCCCCACCCTCCAGGGAAGCCCTGCAGCCATGGCCCCAGATGTGCACACAGGATAGTGGTGCTTCACCCCACAGCAGTGGCAGACAAGACACAGAGGTTGGAGACACACAGCCCAAGTTCCTATCTGATCATGGGCAGACTGATCACCCTATCTCTAGCTCAGTCTTCATGTACATAAAACAGAATAAGGTTTCTGCTTCATCAGGTTGTTTATTTTATATCACCATTAAAGATTAAATGAGATTTGAGATATAAATCATTCATAATAGTGAGTCCAATAGGAAAAACTGAAGTCCAAAACATATTTTAAAAGAAGAAATTCAGGTGAAAGAGAAATATAGGGATCCACAAAAATTGCATAAATAAAAATGAATAACTTTGGATGAAATAAGAATATGCTATGGAATAAAATAAGGATTCTTGAAAATTATGATTTCTTCTACATTCAATTTTCCATTGCTATTTTCAGTTTTAGAGCATATTTACCACGTGGTAGTGATATTTTGGGGGATAAAGTTTTGAACCCTGCACTGCAGTTGAATAGTCTGCAAATGAACTCCACAACACCAAAGGCCAAATGTATTGTTCCATTCTTCTCCCCGATTCTCATTTTCTTTAAACCTTGTCAAGAAATACTAAGGCACTGCTTCTTTATCTTTTCCTTTCAACCTAATTCATTTTCAGCAATTAGCTTCCAACCAACATTTTATTCCTAGTTAATTTCCATTATAATTGTGAAAGAGAAGGTGAAGCAAGGAAAATGATAAAGTTATAAATTTCATAATTCTAATAAGCTGCATAAGAACAGTTGTGTTCATTTCTTTTACTCTTAATCCTACATTTTCAGTGACGTGATTAGTATGTTTCTAAACCCCTTTGTCCTATCTCTTCCTGTTCTTCATCCTTAGGGCCGATGTTTCTCATTAACTACACTGGCCCATTCTCCTAAAGAGGAAGAGGGAGGAGAGGAACAAAACAGAGGTTTAAAAAAAAAAAGTTTAAAACTTTTTTAAAAAAAGTTTAAACACTGTTACCAGTTTCTACTAAATTGATCCTGAAATCCTCAGTCTCAGTTGTGTCTCTTTACAAGCTCCTGATGTCCCTATATAGTATTCTCTAAAATAACCATTAGTTAGGTTTAACTAAATCAACATTTAACTGATGAAAACTGGTTAAAAAAATAAACATCAAGAGTTGACTTTTAAACAAGGAATTTATTTAAAAAGAAAAAAAAATGGTTTAAGTATTTGTAAAGATAGCCAGCAGTTGGTTTCCCCGACCAAGGTGTTGATCTTAAGGATTTAAGCTTCAGTTCATAATCAGCACCAGCCAGCAACATTGATTTTTTCCCCTTCACCTTCTATATTTTTCAGTTATTGTGCAATTCAATAACCAACTGGTCTTCCTGTCAGAAATGGGTAAAATACCCATGAAGAACACACCAGACTGGAACCAATGAGATTTTAGAATCTTAGATGGATTTTATTTCAGCTTTTTCCTCCCTTCCTCATTATTATCACAATTAATCAAAAATAAATGCATTTAATAGGGTTCCTGCTAAATAAAACATCATTTACATAAGCTGGACCCCTTGACCTTTAAGGCAAAATCCCAAAACAACTGAAATAAGTACCAATTCAAAAACTGCCACAAAAAAAAAAAAAAACTCATTCTACCTCCGAGAATGGGCAGAAGAAATGACACAGTGCGAAACTTACATGAGCACCACAAATGGCAAGTGATACCTGCTGTCTGTCCCTTCAACTCTCAAAGATCTCCAAAGCCCACCCCTGTGTCTCAAACCTAAACCACAACCAAGCTGGCCCTGGTCAATGCCACCATCTAGTGGTTTCCACAAAAGACTGCCCCAAATCATCTGGCTTCTGCAGAAGATCACATACCTGTAGTGTGGTTCCATACTTTCATTACATGCAACTATCTCACATCAAGCAATTTCTATCTTTGGAATGTTCAAAATAATCTTTATTGTGTTGTTTTTCTTTTTATACCAAAATAAAACATGTATTAAAAAACCTCAGCATATAGATATGCCTAAAATATCAAAAAACCATGATAAATTTATGTTTTTACTTTAACTTAAAAATCATAAATCCACCATCCAAAATAATCATTCACTAGCTTCTCCATTAAGATGGAGTTAAATGCATTTATACAATTTTACTTCCTCACCTAATATGATTAAACTACAATAAAGAGAACTTCGGCG
>NW_026012061.1:0-2786 GCF_001458135.2 Marmota marmota marmota | reverse complement strand
ATAGGATTCACCTCCTTAAGGTTGTGTTACCTCCTAATAGTGCCAAAGAAGCCTTTAGCTTATGACCTTTGGGAGGATATTTCATATCCTAGCCAAAAATTCTTTTTTGATACCTGAAGACTTATGTCCATCTTAAAAAGCAATATACATTCAGTTCATCTTCAAAAGTTCCCCAAAGACTCTGCACTCCCATCACTGCTTAAAAGTTCAAGTCCAAAATCTCTTTTGATATTCAAGGCAAGCTCTTTCCTACGAGGCTCAGTAAAAATTAAAAACAAGCTACATACTTCAAGCATATAATAATGAGATAGTCACAGGGTAACTGCTTTCATTACAAAATGGAGTAATGGGGGAGTAAAAAGGAGGAATGGGACCAAAGCAACACCAAAACCCAGTGGGGCAAACATTAAATCCTGTAGCTCCATGTGAGACACACATTGATGTGACATAATGTGACGTGATGTGAGCTGCAAAGAACTAGGGCAACCCTGCCTCAAGTCTTTGCCAGCTGAAGCTCACATGAGTGCCTTCTTGGGCTGGCTGTGTTCATTGTCTATGTCTTCCCTTGGCAGATGTTCCATGTTCTTGGAATCTCCAAATTTCTGTGGGCTTCCTTGCAAATTTGGCTTCATTCTCATAGTTTCATTCATCACCTGCTCAGGGGCTGATGGTAGGGACTCTAACCATCTCACATACTACCTGGTCTCCTTGGCCTTCCTTTGAACTTACAGTGGAAGCCTTCATCCCTATACTAACCTTTCAGTTTGCATGAATGTCAAAGTGCCTTCTAAATGTTGTACCACCTCCTAATGGCATCACAGGTTGGCAAATGAACCCTTTTCACTTGGTCCTTGGAAGATATTTAAATCCAAACTGTATTAGTCAGGATTCTCTGGAGGAACAGAACCAACAGCATGGATGGATATACACACACATGTATATGAACAGGGGATTTATTAGATCAGCTTAAACTACCAGAATCTGAATAGCCCCACAATGGCCACGTGCATGCTGGAGAGCTGGCAATAGCTGTTCAGTCCCAGAAGTTGATGCCTCAAAACAAGAGAGATCAATGATGCAGCCCCAGTTTAGGACCCAAGGCCTGGAAACTCCCTGGAGAGTCACTGGGAAGGGTTCACTTTGGAAGAGTGAAGGAGCTAGAGTCTGATGACTTCAGAGGATCACAGCAGCAATCACAAATCTGTTCAATAAGAATACAGCTTGCTTCTGCTGCTGCTTTCTTGTTCTTCCAAGTTTCAGTTTTATCCAAGTCTCCAACCTAGTGGACTGTGCTGCCCACACATAAGGTGGGTCTCTGATTCTGTTTGCTATCCCACAGGCCAGTCATTCCTAGAAACAACTTAATTGACATACTCAGAAATCTCTTAATCTTAGGCATCTCTCAATCAAGTTGACAATTTAGATTAACCATGAAACTAGAAAGTAAAAGTAAGAAGACTTTTTATTTTATATTGATCTTAATATTATTAGAGTTTTTCTTTTACATATGTTCTCTATGAAATAAAGCCTAAATTAAAAAAAAGTAAAAACAAATCTATACAATTGAATGGCTTTTTTTGTTTTGTTTTTTAGCTGTAGTTGGACACAATACCTTTATTTTATTTATTTTTATGTGGTGCTGAGGCTCAAACCCATGGCCTTGCACATGCTAGGTGTGCACTCTACCACTGAGCCACAACCCCAACCCACAATTTAATGTTTCCAGCACTAAATAGGACTGTCAAGCCATGAAACATGGAGGAAACATGAATTGGATATTACTAAGTGAAATAAGATATACTGAAAAGTCTACATACTATAAGATTTCAACAATATTACATTCTGAGAAAGGGAAAACTAAGGAAACAATGAAAAGATCAATGTTCATCATGGGTTGGAAGTAAGGGAAAGGGGCTAGGCTCAATGGCATAGGCCTGTCATCTCAGCGACTTGGGAGGCTAAGGCAGGAGATAGTGAATTCAAAGCTAGACTCAGCAACTAAAGGAGGCTCTAAGCAAATCAGTGAGATCCTATCTCTAAACAAAATATAAAAAGTGCTAGGAAAGGGATTGGAGCTGTGGCTCAATGATAGAGTGCTTGGCTAGCATGTGTGAGGCACTGGGTTCAATTATCAGCACAAGAAAGAAGAAAGAGAGAGAAAGAAAGAAAGTCCAACAACTAAGAAAATATTTTTTTTTTAAAGTGCTGGGGATGTTGCTCAATGGTTAAGTGTCCCTGGTTTAATCCCCAATTAAAAAAAAAAAGAAGAAGAAGAAGAAGAGGAAAAGAAAGAAAGGAAGAGTTTATAGGTAGAGTGCAGAGGATTCTTAGGACACTGAAACTACCCTGTATGACTCTAGAATCAGAGATACACATCATTACAAATTTGCTGAAACCCATGGAGTGGGGCACGATAATAATGGGGAAAGCTATGCATGTATGGGGACAAGGGAAATTTCTGTATTTTCCACTTACTTTTGCTATAAACCTAAAACTGCTGTAGAAATGAAAATCCATTAAAACAATTGATGTAAATCTGCTTGAAATGCAAAACAATAAACAAGCAGAAAAACAAACAAAAGCAAAACATATTCTACCATGTTTTAAATAATCTAGGCTCAAGGACCATAAATGGAACAAGGCAATAAGGCTCAGTGTCTGTTAAAATTTTCATGATGTATAATAGTTGTGAATTTTACTCTAAGAAAAAAAAAACTGAGAAAATTCACAACTTATGAGGAATTATACATGCAGACAATGAGGAAATTGTCATTACTGAGTCCAAG
>NW_026012060.1:0-2786 GCF_001458135.2 Marmota marmota marmota | reverse complement strand
TTAGGGTTAGTGATAGGGTTAAGGGAAATGATGGGGTTATACCTAAGTTCAGGTATAGGGCGAGGGTAAAAATTAGAGATATGGCTATAGTTAGTGTTTGGGTTAGGATTAAGGCTAGGTAAAGGCCTAAGATAAGGACTAATGTTTGTGTTAGGGTTAGGGCTATGATTAGGGTGGGGGCTAATGTCAGGTCTGGGTTCATGGTTATGGTTAGTTTTAGGGTTATGTTATGGCAATGTATAGTGCAAGGGTTATGTTTAGGTTAAGGGTCAGGTTTAAAGCTAGGTGTATTATTAGGGCCAGAGTTCCAGTTGGTTTTGTATTAGGTTAAGATTTAGGATGATGACTTGAATTAGAATTAGGTATATGGTTAGGGTTCCGGTTAGGCTAATTGATAGGGTTAGGTTTAAGTTTCAGGTTAGGGTTAGAGTACTGAATAGGTTTAGTGTTAGCAGTAGTGTTAGCATTAGGCCTAGGGTTAGCATTTGGGTTAGGCTTATCTTTAGGGTAATGGATAGGGTAAGAACTAAGTTTAGGGCTAGGGTTAAGGTTAGATTTAGGACTAGGGTTAGGGTTAGGCCTACGGTTAGTGTCAGGGTTAGGTTTGGGGTAAGTGTTAGCATTTGAGCTAGAATTAGATCTAGTGTGAGGGTTAGGGCTAGAGTCAGGGCTAATGTTAGGTTTATGTTTTGATTAAGGTTAGGGTTTGAGCTAGAATTAGGTTTAGGGTGAGGTCTAGGGTTAGGGTTAGGTCTATGTTTCTTGTTAGGGTTACAATAAGGGCTAAGTTTAGGGCTAGGATAAGGGTTATGTTTTGTGTGAGGTTTATGGCTAGCATTAGGGCTATGGGTAATGTAAGAGCTAGGGATATGGTTATGGCTAGTTTTAGGGTTAGGGTTATGGATAAATCTAGTGTTCTAGTTAGGTTTTGGGTTAGGATAAGATTTAGAGCTAGGGTTTGTTTTAGGGTAATGGTCATTATTCAGGGTAGGGTTTGGTTTAGGGTGAGGGCCAGATTTAGGACTAGCATTGGGTCTAGGCATAGAGTTAGTCTTTACGATAGGTTAACAGTTATTTTTAGGGCTAGTGCTAGGTTTTTGTTTAGGGCTAAGGCTAGATTTATGATTCTATTTAAGATTAGATTTGGTCTAGTGCTAGTGTTACTGTTAATTTTAGGTATAGGTTTACTGATAGTAGTAGTATTAGGGATCACTGTATGGTTAGTGTTAGGTTTAGACCTGGGGTAAAGGTTAGGGTCAGAATAAGGGTCTGGGTTAGAGTTAAGATTAGAGCTAGAATGAGGGCTAGGGTTAGGACTAGTAATAGAGATAAGGTTTGAGATAGGCTAAGGATTATGGTTAGGACTAGGGTAGCATTAGGGTGAAGGTTTGGCTTAGGGTAAGGGACAGGGTTAGAGATAGAGTTAGGGTTAGGGTTAGGCTTAGGATTAGGTTTAGGGTTAAACCTATGTTTAGGCCTTGGAATAGGGCTAGGATTTGTATTAGCATTAGGGCTACAGCTAATGAAAAACTAGGATTCTGATTTTGGCTAGTTCTAGTGTTAGTGTTAGGTCAATATTTAGAGCTATGATTATTGTTAGGGTCCGAATAAGGGTCAGGGTTACTTCTAGGGTTAGCGTTAAAACTCACATTAGGGCTATGTTCAGGGATAGGTGTAGGGTTAGGGTTTGGTTTAGGTTAAGGGTTAGGGTTAGGGTTTTTGCTCTATTTTTAATTTAGAGCTAGGATACTGTTTGGGCTACTTTTCCAATTAGCATTAGGGTTATGGCTAGTGTTAGAGTGAGCTTTAGGCTAAAGGTTAGGGTTAGATTCAGGTTTAGGGTTAGGGTGAAGGTTAGGGCCAGCATTGGGGGCTAGGGATACTGATAGGTTTGGGTTATGGTAACGGATATGTTTAGAATTAGGGAAAGGGCTAGGTCGTGAGTTAGAGTTTTCTTAGGCCTAGGGATAGTGTTAGGATTAAGGTTGGGGCTAAATTAGAGCTACATTAGAGCTATGATTAGTGGTAGGTTTAGGCCTAGGTTTAGGGCTAGGGTTAGTGCTAACATTAGGGTTAGGGTAAGGTATGATGTTACAGCTACATTTAGGGCTAGGGCAAAGCATGAAATTAGGGTTAGTGCTAGGGTTAATGTTAGGGTTAGTATTAAGGTTTGGCTTAGGGATAAGATTAGGGCTGGGATTTGTGTTAGGGTTAGGGCTAGGATTAGGGATAGGGCTAATGTCAGGTCTAGGGTTATGGTTAGGGATAGTTTTAGGGTAAAGATTATGGAGAGATCTATTGTAAGTGTTAGGTTGAAGGTTAGGTTCAGGTTTACAGCTAGTGGTATTATTAGGGTCAGATTCAGGTTTAGGGTATGTGTTAGGTTAAGGATTAGGCTTAGGGCTCAAATTAGCTTTAGGGTTAGTGTTAGGGTTAGGGTAATGGATATGGTTAAAGTTTAGGTTAAGATTAGATTTAGAGTAATAAGCAGGTTTAGGGTTAGGGATAGTGTTAGGTTTAGGCCTAGGGATAGAATTTGGTTAGGATTATGGTTAGGGTAATAGATTGGATAAGAGCTACAGTTAGGACTATGGTTATGGTTAGGTTATAGCAATGGTTAGGGTTATGCCTAGGGTTAGAATTTGGTTAGGGTTATGGTTAGAGTAATGGATAAGATTAGAGCTAGGGATAGGACTAGGATTATGGTTAGAATTAGGGCTATGGTTTGGGTTAGATTTTGGGTTAGGACAAAGTTTAGTTTTATGGTTAGGTTTAGGTTAAGTTTA
>NW_026012059.1:0-2786 GCF_001458135.2 Marmota marmota marmota | reverse complement strand
ACCCTGAGACACCCCCCATCTGGACAAACTCCCCACCTGGAGACACTCCCCACCTGGAGACACCTCCACCTGGAGACCTCCCCCCCATCTGGAGACACCCCCAACCTGGAGACATCCCCCACCTGGAGACACCCCCCATCTGGAGACACCCCCACCTGGAGGTAGCCCCACTTGGAGACACCCCACCTGGAGACACCTCCCTGGACGCATGGCCCCCCACTCAGGGCCCCTCTGCTCAGTGGGCACGCACCCTGCAGGTCTCCTGGGCCAGGCCTGTGAGGGCTGCAGCTGGACGCGCCCTGCTGGGTCTCCGCCTCTCCTGGTCTTGGGTGACTCACTGGACTCCTTTGTACCTCACTTTCCCCTTCTGTAAATTGGGATAGTCCTAGCACCTGTGTCTCAGGGTGTGGCATTGACAGGAGCCTTGCGCTGGGGTCTGCAGACTGACAAGGGGAGATTAGGGAGAGGAAGGCACGCGGGTTTTACTGGTAAGAAGTGTGTACGTACCTGTGCGTGTGTGTTTATTGCACCGTGGCTTCACAGAAATGAAGTGAAAACCCACAGAAGTGGTCAGCCCCGGGGCGGAAGTGCCACTTTCATAAAGGATGATAAATTGTGAAGTGACTAGACAGGAGCAGGGCTTCTCTCCTCGGGCAGCACGTTGTGGGGCAGATAAGGATTGCTTATTGCTTAGTCAGGCCATTCGTTATGCAGTTAAGAGCCATTCTTCTTCCTGGTAGGGGAAGGGGCACCTTCATATCACCTTCAGGAGGGAAATTTATGCCCTGGGTTTAGGCAGGGATGGGGAGGGCACAGATTTCTTCCTTCTGCTACTCAAGTGCTTTAGGTCGAAATAATCCTCATGGCGGGGGTGGATATTTTGGAGGGACATGTTCTGATCCCTTTCAGTTAAAACAGAGAGCAGGCAGATGATGACCTTGTCCCGTGGGTCTTGCAGGATGGCAGACAGAGTAGTCTGGTACTATAATGAAATACCTGAGCCTGGATAACCATCATGAAAAGAGAGGTAGAGCCCACAGTTCTGGAGGTTCAAGGGCCTAGTGCTGGCATCAGCGCAGCTCCGGTGAGGGCCTCCTGGTGGATTCACCACGGTGGGGGGAGTGTGTGGGAGAGGGTGAGGTTGCATTGCCAGAGAAGAGAGACTGGGGTCCCATGGTCTCTCCTGAGGGCATGCCCCCAACTGACCCAAGGCTCCACCTTAAAGGCCCCCCACCTCCCAGCACTGCCACTCTGGGGACAGTGTGGGAACACACCCTGGAATAAACCAGGTATTAATCACAGCAGCAAAGATGAAAAACCAAACTGAAAAAGTAACTCTGTTTTGTACCAAGTCCTGTGAAGGGGTGAGTGAGGGTAGAACGAGGGTGGCGAGTGCGGATGGGGGGCAGAGGGGCCTGCCAAGGGCCGGGCAGAGGGGCCAGGGAGGCTGATGCCTGAGGGACAAGGAGGAGCCGGCCTGGAGAGAACCCTGGGAAAAGTGTTCCCTGCAGGGAGTTCAGAGGTGCAAAGGTCCTGAGGCTGGATAAACCTGTCCAGTTTGAGCAACAGGAAGCACAGCACCTGCAGTGGGCAAGGGGTGGACGGAAGGGGCTGTGGAGCCCAGGGAAGGGGGTTCCTTCCTATTGTCTGCACAGATCTCTACTAGTTAAATGCAGCTCCACGCGTCCAGCTGTGAACATCTGAGATTGGTCCTTGGGCTGTGGCTGGGGCTCAGGGGTAGAGCGCTCACCTAGCACGTGGGAGGCCCTGGGATCGATCCTCAGTAGCACATAAAAATAAAGAAAATAAAGGCATTGTGTCCACTGGGGGAGGGAGGGAGAGAGATTGATTTTTTCCTACATAATTTATTAAAAAATAATTTTCTGTATGCCATGACGTGAAGCACGCGGCTCCGTGTTGCAGGCCGGGGACAGGCCAGAGAGGAGAGGAAGCCCCCAGCCCAGTGGACGCTGCCCGGTGAATTGGAGGTGGGCACACCTAACCAGCGTGCGGAGGTGCTGAGTAAATGCCCCGCCGTGTGCCTCCTCCGCGTCCCTATCACTGCGGTCACCTGCTGGGGAGAACTGGCTGCAGGTGTGGGGCTCCTTGGGGACCTAGGAAGGAGGCGGAGGGCGGGGTGTGGTGGGGTGAGGAAGGAGGAAGGCCTTCATCTGAGGCCCACCTGGGGGCGGCAGGGCGGGAAGTGAGATGGCTGGTGGCGGGTGGGAAGCCTGGTTCCGGGGAGACGGAGGGTTCCACCTGGGACGGGGTCCTGGGGGCAGGCTGGAGGGAGTTCGAGGGAGCCTCACATTTAGGCATCACTGGCCTGGGGCAGGGGGGTCTGCAGAGCCAGTGCCCTTGTGGCTCCCAGCACAGAAGGGGGAGGAGTGAGGCTCCAGCAGGCGCCAGGCTGGGTGCAGGGAGGAGCCCTGCGGGGGCGATGGGGGAGCGAACAAGGGCTCCCCCACACTCCTGTTCCACAGGGAGGCACCAAAGCTGTGGGCTGTGAATTTGTTTTGTTTTCTCTGTCCATCCGTACTTTCCTCTTTCTACCACGTGTTTGTTGAGCAACTACTAGGTGCTGGGCAAGGGGCCGGTGACACTGTTAGCCTCAGTCCCTGGGGGAGGCAGATGGGCCACCAGTCGGAGGATGGGGGCTGCTTAGCAGAGTTAGGAAGAGGGAGGGGCCCAGGGCTGGGCCAGCCTGTGGGGGAGGGGGTGGGGGTGATGCGGGGCTTGGCTGAGTTTCAGGCCAAGGAGTGACAGTCAGAACTGTTTGTCCTGGG
>NW_026012058.1:0-2787 GCF_001458135.2 Marmota marmota marmota | reverse complement strand
GCCGGGATATGCTACCCAGAATCCTCAGTGTACCAGGGCAAGCACATGGCCCAAAGCTCCCAGGGGCCTTGGTGGGTGCTGAGCGGCAGAATGCTGGACTGCACTGCCCAGAGTCCCCGGGGTGCTTTGTGAGAATGCAGCCAGCAGCTCCCAGGAGACTCTGGGGTGAGAGCTGCGAAGGTTACAATGGCTGCCCTACCTAGAATCCTTCAGGGCCTGCCGTCACCAGAGCCCTCTGCAGTGAGGGCAGCATAGGTCAAATGACAGACGGCAGTATCCATCACCCTCGGGGACCTGCAGCTTGCAGGGACCTCTGGAGTGATGGCTGTACTGACAAAATGACAAACTGTGCTACCCATTACCCTTGGATGCCTGCTGTTCTAGGGGCCCCCGTGTAGCAGCATACAGAAACTTCTGCAATGAGGGCCACATTGTAGAATACTGGACTGCACTGGCCAGAATCCTGGAGTATGTGGTACTTGCAGCCTCTGTAGGCTTCTGTGGTGAGGCCTGCGAGGCCAAAACACCTGACTACACTGCCAGGGTCCTCCAGGTGCCAGCACATGGCACACAGCCCCATGGTCCTCAGTGCTAAGGGCTGTGTGGGTAGAACACCAGGTGACACTGCCAGGGTCCTCCAGGTGCCTGGACCAGCCTGTGGCACACAGCTCTCAGGTCCTCTGTGGCTAGGGTGTATGGGCAGAACACCAGATTTCACAGTCAAGAATCCCTGGGAATTCTGAATGAAAGTGTAGCCTGCAGCTCCCAGGGGCATCCATGACTAGAGCTGAATCATCTAGAATGAATTATTTAGAATTAGTTACAATGCCCCAAGGCAGGGGCTGAAGCCTGCGTTCCCAGAATCACCAAAGGGTTAGATCTGAAGTAAGTTCTCCTCCCCTTGACAGTGGTCACCATGGGCTGAGATTCAACTGTTTTGTTTTGTTTTTTTCCACCAGGTGTTAAACTCAGAGGTGCTTAACAACTGAGCCACAACCCAGCCCTGTTCAGTTTCTATTTTGAGGCAGGGTCTTGCCAAGTTGCTTAGGGTCTAACTAAATTGCTGAGACTAACCTTGAACTTGTGATCCTCCTGCCTCACCCTCCAGAGCCACTGGGATTTCAGGTGTGTGCTACAGCATCCAGCCTTAACTTCTTTTCTGAAAAACCATGATCTGAAAATGGGGCAGCCTCTGGCTAAGTCACTCTGTCTCAAAGACCACACTTCCCAGAGACCTCTGCAGTGGGCTGTTTCTGGGCTTCTGTTGGGCTCATGAGTGAAATTCCCAGCCTCTGCAGCTGCACATGTCTGCACCCCTGCCCACCTGGCCCCTGGCTGCAGCAGCGCTTGGCCTGGTGGAGTGCAGGGCTGGGGTGCAGGTATTAGGTAGTAGCTAGCAATGAGCAGTGAAATGCAGGCAAGGTCCCAAGAGTTCTTTAAAGTATTCCCAAAGTAGATGAGAAAGCAAAGGTGGTAGTTAATTTGTAGAAATAAACAGAAGCAGAGGAGTTAGTGGGAAGACATATCAAGAAAAAGGAGTAATGGGACTAACTCTTGGACTGTCCACTGAGGTTGGTGTGAAGCTAGAAATCATGGCTAAAGGTGGCTCCATTTGTCTGGAAAGGAAGTGCTGCAGGGCACAGACCAGGCAAGACACCAAACAGGAAGCAGATTTTATTTGTCTATAGCCAGGTTCAGAGGCACAGCTTTTGGTGTAATCAATCAATCCCCCGAACTTTGAGTTCAGGTAGTTTCAGAACTCTATACCCAGCATGTAAGGGGAGGGGCTCAGAAGTTCCCAGTCTGCAGAAGTTCACACAAAAGCAGCTTTGTCTTTCACTGTTCTGGGCAAGTTAACCCTTCAAGGACAGTGACTGAGAAGGGGGGAACTTCTTCTCCCCTCCCTTCCTCCCCCTGCCAGCTCTTACCATGGAGCCTGATTGGTAACTTATCTCAGAGATGTAGCCATCTCAGTGAGGCTCCAGCTCAGGGCCAGAGGCCTTGTTACAGGATTTGTCTTTTTTTAATTTATTTTTTTATCACATTAAACAGTAAGAATCATCAGGCAATAAAGACCTCCCTTAAAGGAAATAAACAACATTTTAATAGGTTTTTATCATGTAAAGATATGGAAAAAATGTTAGCTCACATTAGCATAGTAAAATTAGGGAAATAGCCTGAGATATTCTTGAGTTAATCAGGTAAAATTTTGATAGTCAGTACAGTACATATAAATCTCTTTTTAATTGTTTTAACTTTTTATATCATCTGTCTAGATAATGATATAAAAATTTTCTGGTTTAGGTAAATACTTTTATCATTAAAATCTGGAATATAAAGACCTTGTTTCTCCCAAAGATGATTTTTTGATTCTTCTTAGCACCTCCAATGTGTGCTTCCTCTCGGTTGAAGAATCTTTTCCTTTTAGAATTTTTCCTGGTTATACTTTGGAGTAATTTTTGAAAACCTTAGAATCTAAACAAATTTTTGTACTTTGATAAGACAAAATATCAATGAAAATATAGTTAAAGCCCTTGAATATTTCTGAAGATAGAATTGTATTTGTTTGTCATCGTATAAAAGTTTATACAGGAGCTGGGGTTGTGGCTCAGCGGTAGAACGCTTGCCTAGTACGTGCGGTGCACTGGGTTCAATCCTCAGCACCACCTAAAAACATTAAAAAATGGAAGTATTGTGTCCAACGACAACTAAAATAAAAAATTAAAAAAAATTGTATGATAACTTTGAGAACTAGAGATTACTTGAAGGTTGTATTCTCTCTTGAAA
>NW_026012057.1:11855-14913 GCF_001458135.2 Marmota marmota marmota | reverse complement strand
AAGAGCAGGGAGTTACCTGGTTAAAAAATATATGTATATACTGATCTGTCACTCAGAAACTACAATACCTCCTTTACCCTTTTACACCTGCCTTCGCTAACTGCAGGCCCACCCTGAGAAAGCAGAGTGGCCACAACAGGTTGGTTCTTAGTGACCAACACCTTGAAAGTCTGGCCCTCCTTCCAGTCCATTCTTTCAATGCTGCCAGACTAAATCCTTCACCTTCGGAGATCTTTACATGCTTGATTTGGAAAACAAATATTTCTGGCACTCTGGCAAGTAGCTCAGGTATTGTTGTTCATGTGATTTTAACTGGCAAAGAAGAGCTAAAGAAAATAGATGTTTTGCAATCCAGTTCGGAGTAAAAATAACATCTGTTCATTTTCAAAGGCAAGAGATGACACAGCTTGGTGACTAGGTAGTGCCGTTTATAATGAAGCTGCCTGGTTTCAGCACATTTTTCGTGGAATTCTGGGCACTTTCTGGATCTGCAGGAGGACATGATGTGTCCTCAGCACAAATGGTTCAGGGGACCTCATGAATCACTTCATGTCTCAGTAGCCAATTCACTTGATGTAACAAAATGAAACTGAATCCCTTTCTCTTGCCATGCACAAAAGTTAACTCAAAATGGATCAAGGAGCTAGATACCAAATCAGAGACACTGCTTCTGATAGAAGAAAAAGTTGGCTACGATCTACATACTGTGGGGTGAGGCTCCAAATTCCTTAATAGGACGCCCATAGCCCAAGAGTTAATAACAAGAATAAATCAATGGGACTTACTTAAACTAAAAAGTTTTTTCTCAGCAAGAGAAGCAATGAGAGGTAAATAGAGAGCCTACATCCTGGGAACAAATTTTTACCCCTCACAGTTCAGATAGAGCCCTAATATCCAGAATATACAAAGAACTCAAAAAATTAAGCCATAAGATAACAAATAACCCAATCAACAAATGGGCCAAGGACCTGAACAGACACTTCACAGAGGAGGACATACAATCAATCAACAAGTACATGAAAAAATGCTCACCATCTCTAGCAGTCAGAGAAATGCAAATCAAAACCACCCTAAGATACCATCTCACTCCAGTAAGATTGGCAGCCATTATGAAGTCAAACAACAATAAGTGTTGGCGAGGATGTGGGGAAAAGGGTACACTTGTACACTGCTGGTGGGACTGCAAATTGGTAAGGCCAATTTTGAAAGCAGTATGGAGATACCTGGGAAAGCTGGGAATGGATCCACCATTTGACCCAGCTATGGCCCTCCTTGGACTATTCCCTGAGGATCTTAAAAGAGCATACTATAGGGATACTGCCACATCAATGATCATAGCGGCACAATTCACAATAGCTAGACAGTGGAACCAACCTAGATGCCGTTCAATAGATGAATGGATAAAAAAAATGTGGCATCTATACACAATGGAGTACTATGCAGCAATAAAAAATGACAAAATCATAGAATTTGCAGGGAAATGGATGGCATTAGAGCAGATTATGCTAAGTGAAGCTAGCCAATCCATAAAAATGAATGCCAAATGTCTTCTTTGATATAAAGAGAGCAACTAAGAACAGAACAGGGAGGAAGAGCATGAGGAAAAGATTAACATTAAACAAGACGAGTGGGGGGAGAGAAAGGGAGAGAGAAGGGAAAGCATATGGAAATGGTAGGAGACCCTCAATGTTACACAAAATTACATAGAAGAGGATGTGAGGGGAAAGGGGGGGAAGGGAGAGAATTGAACAATAGCAGAGGAGGTAGAGAGGGATGATGGGAGGGGAGGTGGGGGGGATAGTAGGGGAAAGGAAAGGTAGCAGAATACAACAGTCACTAATATGCCATTATGTAAAAATGTGAGTGTGTAACCGATGTGATTCTGCAATTTGTATTTGGGGTAAAAATGGGAGTTCATAACCCAATTGAGTCAAATGTATGAAAGATGATATATCATGAGCTTTGTAATGTTTTGAACAACCAATAAAAAATACAAAAAAAAAAACAATCTTTAAAAAAGCATGAGAAATTGGACTTTGTCATCTGTTGGGGAGCACCAATTTTTTTCTAAGCCAAATATTAAAAAGAAATGCTGTGATTTTTTTTTTGTGATGAAGTAATCTCATTTATTATTAAATCACAAAATAACCCTCAGTCCCAAACCTCCCACCCATATATATCAGTCCATCAATGTGACATCTCAAATTGAAACCCAAACCATATTAAACAATTTTCCTTTGGGGCCTGACAGAAATGTTTAAAGTATGGTATTTTTGAAAATGTTGCAATTCTAGGCCATATTGTATTAGCCTCTATTGTTTTTCCATTTTCATAATTTGTAACAATGCCAGCAGGAAATGTATAACCCTGACTTTTCCACCTCTTATTCAGATGCTCTAAGATTGCAAAATCACAGAGAAAACGTACAAATGAGATGAAATAATGCTGCAAGATCTAATGTCTCCTTGTGGTGTATTTCTTCCAAGCTTGGAGCTACTGTGCCAAGACGAAGGCCAATCAAGTCTCTGTGTTTTGTAACAGAACCACATTGAGTTCTATAGCTTAGGAACCATGTTCTTGTTTATGGTCTCCCCAGGCAAGAAGTGGGACTGCAGAATGATCCCATGTCTGCAAAGAGTTGGGAACTGACGTTTCCTTGGAGACTTCAAGAATTATATGCCCAAGTCTACCAAGCCCTCACCTACTGAAACTTAAGATTTGGTTATTCTTGAAAGACTCTCTGAGCTCATGTGAAGCAAAGAAATGAAAAATATTTCCTAGAATTAGGTAGCACAGATGTGGAGAATGCTTGATAATAAAAGTACGTACAGGGCAGGGGATGTAGCTCAGTGACAGAGTGCTTGCCTAGCATGCACGAGGTCTTGGGTTCCATCCCCAGCCCTGAAAAAAAAAAAAGTATATACATATGACATAGTCCACAGTTGAAGAATGGGCACAGTTGAAGAATGAAGTTGGGGTGGGCAGGGGTGAGTGATTGGCCCTGATCAGACTTCAATCTACTCTTTGAAAATCTATTTTCAAGTTCTTAGTCTACTAT
>NW_026012057.1:7551-9611 GCF_001458135.2 Marmota marmota marmota | reverse complement strand
GGAGGAGGAGGAAGATAAAAAGGAGGAGGAGGATCAATACACATGGGGGTTGGGGATTCCGTTCTGGAAGAGGTAGGATTGGAGGGGAAAGGGACCTGGGTAAGAGGTGTGGGAAGGTGAAACACATTAGGGGTAACTCCAACATGGGGACTGGGGCTGAAGGGAGAAGGAGGTTTCCTGGGAAGAGGCAGAGGAATATTAGCTGAGGGGGAAGGTGGAGGGATGGATAGGTTCAGGGGCCCAGCAGGCTGGAATTCCACCTGCCTGCTGGCAAGGATGGTTGCTATGGGGGAGGGGTCAGTGGGTGGGGGGAGGGGGCCTGCATTCCAGGTAGGGCCTGCAGGTGGGGAGGATGAATGGACAGTGGTGGTGCAGTCCTCCAGAGCCTCTCTTCCGCCCTGGGCGACCTCTGCCTCAGGCTCCACGTGGTTACTTCTGGCACTCTGAACCCTCCTCAGGGTGCCTTTTGTACATAAAAGTGGCCGCTTTGCAGGTGGGGGCAGCCCATCCTGATGCCAGGAAATCAGTGATGGCAGGGCCACTGGCATGAGCTGTTTTCTTTTATTTGGCCTCCTGGAAGCAGCAGTTAGTGAGGGCCAACTCTGGGATAGAACACAGGTCGGCTTTAGGCCCTGCTCTCCCTGGATGGCATCTTGGGAGGCTGGAGAGACAGGCAGATCCAGTTCACCTACATGCTCCTGGGCCCACTTGTGGAGCATTGAGTGGCCCTCGGCTTGAAGCAGGAGGAGCACTCCCTGAGCAGGGCCCTGGGAGCTGCAGGTGGCGGGGCTCCCATATGACAGCTGCTTGAGAGACACCTGGGCCCTCTCTGGAAGATGTTTCCCTCTGGGGCCAAGACTGGCTCCAGGCACTGAGGTCTCCGCGAGTGTCCTCCTCCTCCTCCTTCTCCTCCTTCTCCTCCTCCTCCTTCTCCTCCTCCAGCTTTTCTTCTTTCTCCTCCTTCAGCTTCTCTTCCTCCCCCTCCTCCTCCTCCTTCTCCTCCTCCTCCTCCTCCTCCTCCTCCTTCTCCTCTTCCTCCTCGTCCTTCTCCTCCTTCTCCTCCTCCAGCTTTTCTTCTTTCTCCTCCTTCAGCTTCTCCTCCTCCCCCTCCTCCTCCTTCTCCTCCTCCTCCTTCTCCTGCTCCTCCTCCTCTAGGTGGATCTTGCCTTTTTCTGGCTGTTCCTGGGCCCTGAGCTCAGCTTCCTTAGACGCACCAACAGGGCAGCGAGCAGGTGTCATGGGCCCCTCAGCTTGGTGGATGAGCTGAGGAACTGAAGGCAGGAGGAGTGGCCTGCGGCCAGGAGAGGGGACCCTTACTGCTGTCAAGGGCCCCAACATGCGCGAGTTCTTCCATGACCCCCAGGACAGGGGCAACAGGATCCCTGGAGAGAGTAGCGGGCCTCTGTCCCTGCCAGCAGCAGGAGGCCCCCGAGGTCGGGGATCCTGGGGGAAACGCCTGCTGGCAGGGCTGAGTGGAGAGGCAGGTGCAGCGGGGTGGTCCCTGTGAGGAGAGGAAGCCTCCCAGGCGAGGCAGAGGGGAGTGTGATGGCCCAAGAGGGCCCTGAGGTGCAGCCTGCGACCGCACTTGGTCAAAAGACTGCCCATGGAGGGCACCTGGGGCTCATCACTAGGCAGAAGTCCCACACTAGTCCAACGCTAGTCAGCACAGAGCAGCTGGGCTGAGAAGCCAGCTCCTCCTTCGACCAAAGGCTGAAATGGAGTTTAGCCCTTGTGACGTGTGGCTGGAAGCTTGACGCAGAAAGGACTTGAGCCAAGATGGTTGGTCAAAGGAAGGCTCCAGGGTGAAGAGACCCCCACCCCCACTTGGTCTGAGCTTAGGCTCCTCTGACTCTGCACTGCTTCTTCTCCCACACCCACCACACAGTTATTCTCACCCTCCAGAGGGTCATTCTGAGGCTGCTTTCCTTTGGGTTACTTAGGCAGTCATTCTACTTGGCTCCAAAAATATCTCCACGGTTCTACTGGACATGACTGTAGCCATCCAGAGTCAAACCACCATCCGTTGCCTTCAGATAACTACAGCTATAGTTCCCACCATA
>NW_026012057.1:0-4571 GCF_001458135.2 Marmota marmota marmota | reverse complement strand
ATGCCAGTTTTAACAATTCAACATGGTTATTCTACAGGTGTGGTTGTGTTAGGGACCAAATATTCACAATTGCTGAAGGAGATAGAAGGGGCTGTGGTGAGGGCCAGGGGAATTCTGTCCTGCAAATCCAGAGCTGTCTGCCCCTTAATCACCACACAAGCCCAATTAGACCATCTCCCTGAAGACTGGACCTCTCCACCTGATCAGAGCACGCCACACTCTGCTTCTTCAGCTCTGTCTAAACTCAGACATTTTCTGGAAAAGGAAGTCATATTTAGAAACTTGTTATCTTTCCAACATACATAATACATTTAAAATTGTGGCATGGACAGGAAAGTCAATTGTCTCATCAATGTATCGGACAGGACAACACAGACAAAAAGCACTAAAGTACTTGCACTATTTATTTTTGTGTAATTTTAAAGCAAGGCTGGAGTTGTGGCTCAGTGGTGGAGCACTTGCCTAGCACATGTGAGGCCCTGGGTTCGATCCTCAGCACCACATAAAAATAAATGAATAAAATAAAGGTATTGTGTCCAACTACAACTAAAAAATAAAAACATAAAATTTAAAGCAATGAATTGTTCAATTTTCTTTAAAAGTAGTCCATGATTTTATATATCTTAATTTTTCAAAAATTTGTGGCTCAGTATCTTTGGATGTTCCAAGTGGCTAGTGACTTTCTGGCATTCTGCATGAATGCCAAGTTCAAATAACAGTTTTAGATAAATTCAGATGCTTACACTCCAAATCTATGCCAACATATGCATTTAAGAGTACATTTAATGGGGCTGGGGTTGTGGCTTAGCCTTAGAGCACGCACCTAGCAAGTGGAAGGTCTTGGGTTCGATCCTCAGCACCACATAAAAATAAATGAAATAAAAGTATTGTGTCCAACTACAACTAAAAAATAAATATTTTTTTAAAAGAGTACATTTAATGAATGTTCACAACACAAAAATTGATAAACTGAGTACATATGTTCAAACATCTCACTGTATGTAATAAATATGTAGAATTATTTTGTGTTGATTTTTAAATGTTTCCAAAAAAGAAAATAAAGGGATAAAATTATAAAAGTACTTTCAGTACTCTCAACAAACCCTGTAAAGCAAAGGGGAAAAAATGAGTTCTCTAGCTGGGGATGTAGCTCAGTAGTAGAGTGCTTGCCTAGCATGCAAAAGCCCCTGGATTTAACACCCAGTACTACAAGGGGGTTGGCATGGCAGGGGGCTCATTGTCTCTAACTCTTTCCTCCTCAAACACAGAGTTTTTGACCTTTATTCTATTTAGTAAATTGATATTCTCTTTAATATCACATATTAAGCCAAATTGCGTGTGTGGGTAGGCATATTTCCAGGGAGCATACACCAACAGGAAATCCCTCCTCTGGAATTCCTTCCTACTGCACTTCCCCAACTAATGGGAACTCTCCAGGAGTCCCTTAGCAGGCTGAGGTGGACAGCAGGTGTCTAATATCCATTTGAATGCAGATCTTAACATAATCATATCATCTCAATGGCTTGCTGGCATCACCTTTCAACCAAAAATGCCATGCATCATTACTACTTGGCTATGGCTCTTAGAAAACACTGCTCAGCTTAGCTGAGCATCGTGGCCCCTCCCTCACCTCTCAGCCCCCAGAGATTCTCCTCCAAACCCTGGTGACCCATGGGGGCTCATAGATTCTATCTTCATCATTCATCTTCATCTGTCAACTTCCTGCTGTCACCTCTACCAACTCCCCTGCTCTCCCAACATCTCTCACCTGGGCAGCTGCAAGGGCCTTGGGGTTCTCCCTGTGTCTCTCTTCATAGTGGTCAAGATCTCCAGCACAGACTATCTCTCTCCTAGATCAAAACTCCTGGAAGGTGCCCTACTGTACTTAAGATAGAGTCCCACTCACTGAGGCAGGCTACCTGGGCCTTGCCCACCTCCCCATCATTCTCCTGTACCCTTCTCTCTATCCCCTGCACAGTTCAGCCTTCTCACACTCAGGGGACTTTTGCCCCACATTACTGAAGCCAGATTTAAAGTTAGGTAGTCAGTGTAGTTAGGTAAATCGGGTCTAATACCGAGTGAAATCTAAAATGGAGGCCATGCTGGCAATGATTCCAGGAAACACAGGACAACTCATGGAAGTCCCAAAAAGGCCCTAGGCCAAAGTCCACCTCAAAGAAATGTTAATGAACAGCCCCCAGCAAAAAGGTGCTGACTCAGAAGTCCTTCCTGACCAGATTACTTCTTTGGCCCACCTGTGTCCCACCCCTCGGTCCTTCCCACCTACATTCCATCACTGAAAGAACTATAAAAAGGGGAGACAACATCCCTTCCACGGATTCCACCTCTTGGGTCCCCTTCTTCCTCCGGGAGAAGTCTTTTCTGCTGTCCTTTAATAAACTTCTAATTTCTACTCTGACCTTGCCTCGGCGTGCTTCTTTGGTGTTACTCTTCAACATTGGGGAAGCAAGAACTCGTCACCGGTCAACAGCGGTAACATTACCTCTCATCCCCAGTCTGCAAATAGGGATAAACATACCCCCACTCCATAGGGAGCTTATAGATGTATAATAGGCCATCTGTACATGTCTCAGGACAGAATGCGCACCATGAGCATAGCCCTCCATGCATCTGCCATTACAGATGGAGCTTAAAATGTTTGCTCAATGAATGAGTTAAAGAGCCACTGCAAGGCTCACACAGGCACCGCAGGGGAGAAGCTACTTCCACACAATGCTGGAGAAGAAGGCAAAGCAGAGAAGCCAGCAACAGCTGCAAAACTCAGATCAGCAGTGGAAGTCCACAGTACTGGTGTTCAACCCTCCAGTAGGCCGTCACCCATTGCTCCTCTCCTCAGTCCCCACCTCAACCCAGGCACTTGGTGGGTCCCACACTCAATGTCCTCAGTTGCCCCCCCCACACTCTTCATTCCAAAATAGGAGAAAGACAAAAGAAGGAGCTAGCCTTTAATGACAGCAACAACAGTCACTAAGACAGCTACTAGGATACAGGCGGTGTTCTAAATGGCTGGCATGCAATTAATCATCCATTCTGCTTCCTCAGCAACCCTCCCAATATAGTATGAGTGTTATTATCTTTTTATACATGAATTGCTTTGCAGTGATATTAATCCTGCAAATACTAGCTGCTTTTCAAGATAAAATATCAAATTTGTAAGGAACATGTGGGAAAGGTGGTGGCCCACCCCAACAAGGTGGTAAGCCAACCTTCTTCTTTTGATATATTTACTTTCCTGGTGGGATTTGAGTTGTTTGTGTGTGTGTGTGTGTGTGTGTGTGTGTGTGTGTGTGTGTAGGGGATTGAACCTGGTGGCATTTAACCACGGAATCACATCCCCAGCCCTTTCTTTTTCTTTTTATTTTGAGACAGAGAGTTTCAATAGGTTGCCTAGAGTCTCACTAAATTGCTGAAGCTGGCTTTGAACCTGTGATCCTCCTTTCTTAGCCTCCTGAGTCACAGGGATTGCAGGCATGAAACACCATGCCCAGCATGGGATAGGATCTTGAGGAGATAATTTCAAAATAATGTTAATGAATTTAGGCTCTCTGAAATCCCAAAGTAGAACCCTATGTACCCTCGGGACACTGAGAGAGCAATTACCACGTTCAATATTACATCGAAACAGTGAGCTGTTCACAGAAACTGCTAAACATCCACCATCATACCCAGAACAAGTATTTTCTGCTCCCTTCTGTGGATGCTCCAGGTCTGATGCCTAGATAGCAACTCACACTCCTCTGTGGAAGGCACTTCCATCACATGAGGGTGACACCAAGGGCAAAGTCAGAGTAAGGCCATCATAAATCTCTCTTCTCCATAAAAGTCACAAGGGAACTGGCAAACACTGTCAAAATCAACTTTTCCTGGGCTCTGAAGATGCACCAAACACTTGTATGATTGGAATAGCATTTATACAAGAAAGAGAGGGACAGATCCTAGTAAAAAATGGAGACCATTGTGACATTTTAACTTGACCTAGGCCACTCCCCCACTTTCTAGCTCCACAATGGCTTTGAAATATGATACCACCTTCCCAGTAAAAACCACCATTGTGGGCACCATAGGAAAGAAAACCCCACTGGAGACTTTTTGCACACTCATCCCCAAACCATCCATGGTACAGAACTTGTCTGTGGGTTTCCTGGAAGACACCACTTGCAAGGCTGTATGTGACCTGGCTCTGGGCTCATCTTTTCTATAGAGATGTTTGTCAAAAGCAGCTACAGGTGATTGTTTACCTACATAGCTCTCTGAGGCAGTGGAGAGCATGTTCATCAAAAAGCTTAAAGGGAAAAGATGGATAAGGAAATCACCACAGGGCTTTGGAAGACTATGACATGTTCCTGGGAATGCATATGAGTATGGCCATGCTTGTCCATAGAAATGTGCACATGCCCAGAGTGTGCCCACACCCAGGAAGGACCAGCAGGCACTGAGCTGCACCCCCAGCTGACTCTGTCTCTGTGAATGCAAGAAATCAAAGTGAAGGCAAGTGCCAGGTGCCTGAGTAAGTCCCATGGGCTGCCAGCAAGCTGACCTATCAAATGGAA
>NW_026012056.1:0-2787 GCF_001458135.2 Marmota marmota marmota | reverse complement strand
GGGTGGTAGATGGCGGGTGGGCAGGTGGATGGGGGTGGAGTGAACCAACAGATGTTCGGCGCTGGCTGCAGTTGCTTTCGCGTCTTAAGAAGTTGAGGGGCAGGTGGGCAAAGCCTGTTCTACATAAAACAGTGGGAAGCGGGGACCGCCCAGATGCTCATGGGTGGGGGCTGCAGGATGCTGTGGACACCTGAAGGCGAGGCTGTTGTGTCCCTGCCCTGGGCTCTGCCCGGCCTCCCAGTCCCCACGCTGCGTTCCTGGAAGAAGCCAGCCGCGGAGACAGACCCAGCGGCCGCTCTGCCGAGGGACTCCTGCCCTGTGCTGAGCCCTGCCCCTCCCCCCCCCCTTCACACCTTCCCCTCCTCAGTCCCCTTGGGCCCAGGTCCCCGTGGGTGCTCACTGTGCAGGGGTCCCACCTGGGCTGGCCAGGCGTCTAGGAGCACCTGGCTTGGTGGACGCGGAGTTCGTGGTGGTGAGTAGCAGACGGGGTGCAGAACATGAGGCGGTCACTCAGGGAGGCACGGCCGCCTGCTGTTCTGCTCACAGTGACCACGCTGCATGGCTGTGGCTCTGCCAGGGCTGATTTTCATGCTTTCCAGGGATCCTCTGGCTGTTTGTCACCAAACCGCAAGGGAGCGGCCACTGCTCCCCGTAGTACAGATGAGGGAGCCTCCAAGGTCGCGTGGCTGGGAGGAGGTGGCCCGGATTCATGTGCAGGCTCTGGGGCCCGGCACCCCAGAGCCTACAGGACGCGTCTCCCGGGCCTGTGGCCATCGGCTTCCCACGCTCTGCCCTGAGAAAAGATCACAGAGCAATAGAAATGTCCTTTCCGTGACTGCCCAGGGTCCTCCAGACCAGCAGACGGTCCTTCACGCCACAGAGAGACCTGACGTGCCGCCCAGGAGGCTGTGAGCAGCCCTGACTTGCAGAACCGGAGTCGATGACTCGAGAATCCTCGTGATGGGGACTTCATGGTTGTCGCTGCTGCTCATTGGACATCTCTCCAGTGTTTAGAGCTCTAATAGGGTTTACTATTCCATCCCCTCCTCACAGCATCCCTGAAAGGTAGATATCACTTCCCACATTGCACAGGGGAAAGAAACTGTGGTTCAGAGAGGTTGAGTAGCTTGGCAGAGGTCACACAGCTTGTACTAACATATGAGAACCCTGGGCTCTTCCTTGCCAGCTTCATAATCAGCGAAGAGGTGACATGTTTCTTAAAATGTCAGTGAAAAAAGTGCCCACTGGCACCCTGTCCTGAATTATCCCAGGGCACCTCTGTGAGAAATTCCTACGCCTTGACATCTCTGTGGAGCCGGCCAAACATGGCCTCATTGTTGATCCTCAGATGCATATTTTCAGTGTGAGGTGGGTCGTGTTTATTTTCTGATGAACAGCAAAATGAGGTTTCTATAAATAGACCAGGCCTCTGCCCTCTCGTTTCACTTCCTGTGCGCGATTCACAAGAGAGCCAGCCAATCGGAGGGTTTGCCAGCCCCGGAGGACTCAAATGGAAAGTTCCCGTGAGTGGCCCAGCGGGGACCGTCCAGGGCACCGTGCTTCTCTGCGGTGGCCATGAAGCAGTGGCTTTAGACGCTCTGTCAGCAGCAACTGTCCATCCTGTTCTGAGGCGGACTTTGACCTTTTGGGTGGTGACCCTGGGCAGGGGCCACCCACAAAGGACTGTCCCCTTTAACTGAAAGCAACGCTTCGGACCTCGGCCGGTGATACGCCCATCTCCAGGGACAGTCCCAGGACCGCTGGCTCTGTGGTGGGCACGAAGCCCCGGCAACCCAGAGACCTGCCAGCTCTCGGCTGGTGGCGCGACGTGTGGGGCACCGATCGCCCTCATCTGCGGGTAGAGAGCCCAGTTGGCACCACCTGCACCAGACACTGCAGCTGCCTCCTACCTGGAGACACCCGGCCCCTGCTCACATCTCGACTGTCCCCTGGGCCATTGGGGAGGCAGATGCCCCACCTGTGCCCAGGAGCAGACAGTGCACCACGGGTCTGGTGCAGAACCAGGGCGTCAGCATGGGACCCACTCTGTGGCCACCTGTGTCCTCCCTCCCACCACCACCTGTACCCTGTGACCTCTTCCCGCCTGCCCACTCCTCCTACCCACCTCCCACCCACCTCCTGCGTGACCTTGAGGTTTACAGAGGTGCTGCCCTTGGGCTTCTGGTGCCCACAGCGGCCACCTCCCTGGCTTGTGCTGACTGCCACACACCAGGGGACAAGAACCAGAGTCTTCCCACACCCCACTCCTGGGCTGCCGAAGGATCCTTCACCCACTGCCAACAAACTGTCTCCCTCTCAGGTAGCCCAGGCTTGGGAGGGCCGTCCCGGCTGCGCCTTGCCCTTAGGCAAAGTTTCTAGGTGTTTCCAAACCTTAGCACTTTAAAGACATAAATATTTAAAGAAGTCCACCATTTGCCTCATCGATGAAGCCTCAAAAGTGTATTCTTAGATCATTTCCTAAAGTTCAGCAGAGAGCCTGGTGCTGACTCACTCTTGCAGCGACTATGCACCTTAAAAGCCCAAGACCGCTGTGACAACATGGTGCTGGTAGAATTGCTACTTGTTGAAGATACGCTCACTCAGTTCATCCATCTCTCTTTCTATACTTATTTTTCTATCCATTCCTCCATCCATTCACATATCCATCCACTCATCCATCCATCCACCCATCCATCCACCCAGCCATCCATCCACTAATCCATCCATCCACCCATCCATCCACTCATCCATCCATCCACCCATCCATCCACCCATCCACCCATCCAC
>NW_026012055.1:0-2787 GCF_001458135.2 Marmota marmota marmota | reverse complement strand
GGTCTAGTGTTAAGTTTATGGTTTGGGTTAGGTTTTTGGTTATGGTTAGGACTAGGGTTATCATTAGGGTTAGGGTTAGAGTTAGGGTAATTGTTAGGGTTAGGGCCTGGGTTAAAGTTAGGATTAGGACTAGGGTTAGGGTTATTTTTAGTGGTAGAGTTAGGGTTTTGTTTATATTACGGTTTAGGATTTGGGCTACGTTTCGAAATAATGTGAGGGTTAGGGTTAAGGTAGGTCTAGGGTTAGAGTTAGGGTTATGCTTATTGTAGGTTTAGATCTCTGATTAGGACTAGATTTTGTGTTAGGTTTAGGCCTAAGCTTAGTGCTATGGGTAATGTAAGATCTAGGGTTCTAATTTTGGTAGTTTTAGGGATAACCCTAGCAATAGGGTTAAGGTAAGGTATGAAGTTACAGCTGAGTTTAGGGTTAGGGCAAGGGATAAAATTAAGGTTAGGACTAGGATTAAGATTAGGATTAAATTAGTAGTTTTAGGGATAGGGTTTTGGCTAGGTCTAGTGTTAGGTTTATATTTTGGTTTAGGATCAGGTTTATAGCTAATTATATTTTTAGTGTCAGTGTCAGTGTTCAGGTTAAAGTTAGGGTTAGGGTGAAAGCCAGAATTAGGACTAGGGTTAGGTCTAGGGGTAGTGTTATTGTTTGGTTTAGGTTAATGGTTATTGTTAGGGCTAGAACTAAGTTTTTGTTTAAGTCTAGGGCTAGAATTATCGCTAGATTTAGCATTAGGTTTACATGTAGGGCTAGTATTAGGCTTAGGTTTAGGTAAACGTTTACTGGTAGGGCTAGATTCAGAGTTCAGTTTAGGGTAAGGTCAGGTTTAGACCTAGAATTAGTGTTATGGTCAGAATAAGGGTGAAAGTTAGGGTTAGGTTTTGGGATAGGGTTAGAGCTAGAATGAGGGCTAGCGTTAGAACTAGTAATAGGGTTAGTATTTGGTTTAGGCTAAGGATTAGGATTAGTACTGGGATAAGCCGTATAAATAGGATTTGGCTTAAGGTAAAGGATAGGGTTAGAGCTAGGGTTAGGGCTAGTGTTATGGTTAGGTTTAGGGCTAGGGTTAGGGTTAGGTTTAGAGTTAAATCTAGTGTTAGGGCTCAGATTAGGGCTATTTTTTGTAAGGGTTGGAGCTAGGGTTAGGGCTATGACTAATGTAAGAACTAGGGTGATGATTAGGGTTAGTTTTAGGGTTACGGTTGGGCTATGTCTAGGGTTAGCATTAGCTTTATGGTTAGGATGCTATTTAGAGCTAGGTTTAGTGTTTGGATATGAGTCTGGGTCAGGGTTAGTTTTAGTCCTAGGACTCAGATTTGAGTTAGTGTATGGCTAGGGTTAGGGCTCTGGGTATGTAAGAGCTAGGGTAATGATTATGGCTAGTTTTAGGGTTAGGGTTATGGCTAGGTCTTGTGTTAGGTTTAGATAGTCAGTTAGGGTCATGTTTAGAGGTAGGTTTACTTTTAAAGGTATGGTCAGAGTTGAGGTTAAATTTAGATTTAGGGTTAGGCCTAGCGTTAGCATTAGGAATAGGGTTATCATACGGGTAATGTATAGGGTTAGAGCTAGGGTTATGGTTAGAATTAGGGTTAGAGTTAAGGTTAGAGATTGGATTAGGACTAGGATTATCATTAACTTAGAGTAGGGTTATCATTAGCTTAGAGTAGGGTTATAATTAGTTTTAGGGTAAAGGTATGGTATTGAGATAAGGTTAGTTCTAAGGTGAGAGTTAGGTTTATTGTTAGGTCTAGGGTTAGGATTATAGTAATGGTCAGATTTAGGTTCTGGGTTAGGGCTAGGGTTTTCATTAGAGTTAGGTTTAGGTTTAGGGTAATAGATTGGATTAGATGTAAGTTTAGCTTTAGCGTTAAGTTTAGTTTTAGGGCTAGGTTTACTATTGGGTTTAGGGTAAGTGTTAAGGTTTGAGTTAGGGTGAGGGTTAGGGATAAGTTTAGTGCTGGTGTGAGGGTTAGAGTAACAGATACGGTTAGAAATAGAAATAGTGCTAGAAGTGATAGTTAGAGTTAATCTTAGGGCTAGGTTAGAAGTAGGGTTAAGGTGAGGGCTAAATTAGGGCTAGGATTAGCCCTAAGATTAGTGTTAGAGTTAGGCCGATGGTTAGGGCTAATGTTAGGGTTAGTTTTATGGGCAAGAATGGGGTTTTATAGCTTGGTTCAGGGTTAGGGAAAGGGTTAAAATTAGGGATAGGGCTAGGATGAGGGTTCTGGTTAGGATTAAGGCTAGGTTTAAGGCTAGGATGAGGGCTAGTGTTTGTGTTAGAGTTAGGGCTATGACTAAGGCTAGGGCTAATATCAGGTCTGGGGTTACAATTAGGGATAGATTTAAGGTTTGGTTTATGGCTAGGTCTAATGCAAGGGTTAGGTTTAGGGTAGGGGTCAGGTTTAGAGCTAGGCATATTATTAGGGTCAGAGTCTGGGTTAGGGTTGGATTGGGTTAAGGTTAAAGTTAGGGCTTTAGCATTAGGGTTAGGATTTGGGTTAGAGTAATGGATAGGGTTAGGTTTAGGGTTCAGTTTAGGTTTAGAGTAATGTATAGGGTTAATAAAGGGGATAGGGTTAGGGTTAGGTCTTGTATTAACGTTTGAATTAGGCTTATGTTTAGGGTAATGGATAGGGTTAGTGCAAGTGTTAGAGATTGGATTAAGATTAGGATAAGGGCTAGGATTAAGGCAAGGGTTAGGGTTAGTGTTAGAGTTAGGTTTAAGGTAAGTGTTAGGGTTTGAGGTAGGGTTAGGGCTAGCATGAGAATTAGGATTAG
>NW_026012054.1:0-2787 GCF_001458135.2 Marmota marmota marmota | reverse complement strand
TTTTTTTTTTTTTTTTTTTTTTTTTGGTCTACTATTTTTAACATTGCATTTATTAGTAAATATAGTAAATCTTAATTTTGATTCTGTTATTTAAAAATTTATATTATTAGACTTTGGTAAATTGTTTACTTAATCTGACAATGATGACAAAATCTCTTAAAAAACATAGTACTGGAGTATTTTATTTACATTACCAGACCTTATAAGTTCTTTATGTAGTTTGTAAATAGATTTGTATATGTGCCGATTTCAAAGGAATCTCTTATTTTCATAAATCTGTACTAGAAAATAGTTTCTTACTACATATTTGAGTATTTTAGATATTTGCTTATGATAAAACTGCATCTTTAAAACTATTTTATAACTCATAAGAGCTGGTCTTTCAGGTGGTCCCAAATGTTATTCATTTTTATTCATTTATTCTATCCTGGCATTGGAGAAACAGGTAAATTAAGATGAAGTCTCTATTGCCAACACATTTGTATCTAAGTGGGAGAGAGATGCATAGATATTTAAATAAAATCCATTGTGTGAATAGGATTCCAAGGGAGTCTTGAGAAGGAAATTAAGGATTTCAGTCTGAGAGAGATGGGAAGGAGAGGTCGTGACACTTGTGCTTGGTTTTGAAGTATGAGGAACTTCAGCCTTGCATTGATAAAGACTAATCATCATTATTTCAGATTCTGGAACATTTGTTCAGTAAAAATAGGTAGAGATGTAAAATATATAAGATTAAAAAATACCGTAGTAATGCACTTCTTACAGGCATACATTTATAAACTTTTCTATACTTCCTTTTCTGAACTTTTTCCATACTTGTAGTATATTTCTGTGGGTTGATAGCTACATTATAAAGCTCTGATACTAATGTTTTTAAAACGTGGGCAAATTATTTATCCTTTCTTGGCTATAGTTATTTATAAAATGAGGAGATGAGTGGTTCTTAGCTACAATAGAATTATCTTGGAAGGTTTTAAAAATTTTTCACATATCTGGATCCTTATCTGAACCTACTGAATCACAAAAAGCCCTGAAGTACTTCTGATGTTAAGAACCACTGAAATAAGTAAAATGTAAATTTATTAATACCTGTGATTTCTTTCACTGATAATTATTCCCTGTCATGATTTAGTTTTGTTATACTTAAATTTCTGGACGGCTGCTCATTGTAGTGAAACTGGCTTCATAGTACTTAATATGCTTACAGGTCCTTTATGCTCCAAGCTGTTTTTTGGCTTTTTAAATCATGCTAATCTTACTGATTCTAATTCTTATAATCTCCAGTAGATATTCTAATTCTCCCATAATTAGGAATTTTTAAAAATTAACCTCATAAGTTGAGAATTAAATGACTTAATTTGTCAGAAGTCCTAGTACAGTGTCTGATTATGAGTAAGAAGTAAATGAATGTTGGATAAATGTTGGGTGTTGTTATTCTATCCTGGCTAGAATGCAGGGTCTCACACATGCAGGGCAAAATTCTATCACTGACCTACAATCCTAGCCTTTCATGTTAATTTTTTCCCCTCATTAAATAAAGTTCATGGCCACAAAGGCATTCCTGTATATCAGTGACAAATCCTCTGAGATGGTAATGAGAACAACCACCCCATTCACAATATCCTCAAAAATAAAATAAAATACTTGGGAATCAACCTAACAAAAGAGGTGAAAGAACTATACAACGAAAACTACAGAACCCTACAGAGAGAAATAGAAGAAGACCTTAGAAGGTGGAAAGATATACCTTGTTCATGGATAGGCAGAACTAATATCATTAAAATGGCCATATTACCAAAAGTACTCTATAGGTTTAATGCAATGCCAATCAAAATCCCAAGGGCATTCCTCGCAGAAATAGAAAAAGCAATCATGAAATTCATCTGGAAAAATAAAAGACCCAGAATAGCAAAAGCAATTCTAAACAGGAAGAGTGAAACTGGCGGTATAGCAATACCAGATTTTAAACTATACTACAGAGCAATAGTAACAAAAACAGCATGGTACTGGTACCAAAACAGGCAGGTAGACCAATGGTACAGAATAGAGGACACAGAGACCAATCCATAAAATTACAACTACCTTATATTAGACAAAGGTGCCAAAAGCATGTGATGGAGAAAGGATAGCATCTTCAACAAATGGTGCTGGGAAACTGGAAATCCATATGCAACAAAATGAAATTGAATTCCTTTCTCTCACCTTGCACAAAAGTTAACTCAAAATGGATCGAGGAGCTAGGAATCAAACCAGAAACTTTGCGTCTAATAGAAGAAAAAGTTGGCCCTAATCTCCATCTCGTGGGGTCGGGCTCCAAATTCCTTAATAGGACACCTATAGCACAAGAGTTAAAATCAAGAATCAACAAATGGGACATACTCAAACTAAAAAAATTTTTCTCAGCAAGAGAAACAGTAAGAGAGGTAAATAGGGAGCCTACATCCTGTGAACAAATATTTACCCCTCACACTTCAGATAGAGCTCTAATCTCCAGAATATACAAAGAGCTCAAAAAATTAAACAACAAGAAAACAAATAACTCAATCAACAAATGGGCCAAGGATCTGAACAGACACTTCTCAGAGGAGGACATACAATCAATCAACAAATACATGAAAAAATGCTCACCATCTCTAGCAATCAGAGAAATGCAAATTAAAACTACTCTAAGATACCATCTCACTCCAGTAAGAATGGCAGCCATTATGAAGTCAATAACAAGTGCTGGCGAGGATGTGGGGAAAAGGGTACACTTGTACATTGCTGGTGGGGCTGCAAATTGGTGTG
>NW_026012053.1:0-2787 GCF_001458135.2 Marmota marmota marmota | reverse complement strand
AGATGGATGCTCTCTGGTGGTCAATTAATGTGTAATATTAAATCCTTTTCTTTTTTGGTACGAGAGATTGAACTTGGGCACTTGACCACTGAGCCACAACCCTTGCCCTATTTTGTATTTTATTTAGAGAGAGGGTCTCACTGAGTTGCTTAGCACCTCGCCATTGCTGAGACTGGCTTTAAACTCACAATCCTCCTGCCTCAGCCTCCCAAGACACTGGGATTACAGGCATGAGCCACCACACCCGTCCCAGACACTATTTTTTTTAATCCTTTGTTTCTTTTTTGGGTGATGCTGGGGAATAAACCCAGGGCATTATAAACGCTAGCCAAATGTTCGACCAATGAGATACACTGCCAGCCCTATTTTATTTAATCCTTGACAACAGACCTATGAAGTAATTATTGCTATTCTTATTTCACAAATAAGAAAACCAAACTTAGATATCATATTCAAGGTCACTCAGGAAATGGTAGAACTGAGACTGGAACCCAAGTTCATCTGACCCTAAAACGTGTTTCTGTCTCAGCATCCTGGCCTGCCCTTGCCACCCTGGATGCACCACACCTAGCTTCTGTTCCCTGAACAACTCAAATCCCGGTACCAAAAAAAAAAAAAAAAGTATCTGTAAAGTTCCTGGCTTATAATAGGTGTTCTATACATAGTGATTATAGCAGATTATAGCAGGCTGTCACAAAATGACAGCACACCTATATATAATGTATATAAAATATTATATATTATATTCATGTTATATATGAATACATAGTATATATATACATATACATGTGTATATGAAATAGTATGTTTAGTATATATACATACACTAAACATACTATACATTTACATACATAAAATATATAAAATAGTAAATAGATGATCTCTGGGTATATTTGTGTGTTTTTGGAAGAGATTGGCATGTGAATTGGTATATTGAGTGAAGAAGATATGTTTTCACCAATGAGGGTGGGCATCATCTAGTCTGTTGAGAGTTTGAATAGAACAAAATGACAGAGGAAGGGCAAATTTGCTTCTTGCTTGAGATGAGACGTTCATCTTCTCCTACTTGGACATCAGTGCTCCTGGTTGCTGGGCCTTTATACTCAGACTAAATGGCAACAACAGCTTTCTTGTTCTTCAGCTTGTCATGGTAGACCATGGGCATTCTCAGCCTCCATAATCATGTGAGTCAATTCCCATAATAAGTAAATACATACATACATAGATAAATAAATTCTGTGTCTCTGTAGTACCCTAATACAGTGTCTTTTTGCATATATTCACACTTCATGTAAATGACATCTACTCATCCTTCTGCAATTTGCTTTTCTTGTTCAACATTCTAGGTTTTTTTTTTTTGTTGTTGTTGTTGTTTTTGGTGCTGGGGATTGGACTCACAAGCACTTAACCACTGAGCCACATCCCCAGCACATTTTTGTATTTTATTTAGAGACAGGGTCTCACTAAGTTGCTTAGGGCCTCCCTTAGTTGCTAAGGCAAGCCTTGAACTTGTGATCCTCCTGCCTCATCCTTCCAAGCCACTGGGATTACAGGCTTGTGTCACCACACCTGGTAACATTCCAGTTTTGAGATTTACCTATATTTATATACATTTCTGGGGCTGGGGATGTGGCTCAAGCGGTAGCGCGCTCACCTGGCATGCGTGCGGCCCGGGTTCAATCCTCAGCACCACATACAAACAAAGATGTTGTGTCTGCCGAAAACTAAAAAATAAATATTAAAAATTCTCTCTCTCTCTCTCTCTTTTAAAAAAAATTATATACATTTCTCTAGGTTTTTTGTTTTTGATACTGGGGATTGAACTCAGGGTCACTTAACAACTGAGCCACAACCCCAGCCCTCTTTTGTATTTTATTTAGAGACAGGATCTCACTGAGTTGCTTAGTGCCTTGCTGAGTTGCTGAGGCTGCCTTTGCACTCAAGATCCCCCTGCCTCAGCCTCCCAAACTGCTGGGATTACAGGTGGGTGCCACCACACATGGCTGTGTATTGTTTTTTGGGACAGGGTCTTATTATATTGCCCAGTCCTGGGACTACTGGTGTGCTCCTCTGTGCCTAGCTACATTCCTCTAGTTTAAGCATTTTGCCTGCTGTGAGAAATATAAAATTCAGTAGTCCATTTTCAGAATATAGTGTTTAGCCTTAATTGGGATGTAAGATCCATTGTAGCTATTTTAATTATAGCCTTTCTTTTTGCCCTCCCCAATTTTAAAATTTGCTAATCGTATAGACTGTAACCCAAAGCTCTTCCTATCAGATCCAGGGGCAGAGCTGTGTTAGGGATAAAAACAGGCAGACTGCCTGCTCAATGTAATTGCTTGCTGGATTTTCTTTGGTAGCACGCCTTTCTGCAGAGTAAGTTCACTTTGCCAAGCTACTTCCAAGCACGTGTTTGATTCCTTTTGGCAGCCTGGTATTTCTAACACTGCTGTGTAAATATACCAAATGCAACTGATTCTTTGAAGGAGCACAACATTTGGGAGGTTATTATTTTTTTGGTGGGGGGAGTTTCTTTTCTTTTTTTTTAATTTTTTTTTATTGTTGGTTGTTCAAAACATTACATAGTTCTTGATATATCATATTTCACACTTTGATTCAAGTGGGTTATGAACACCCATTTTTACCCCATATACAAATTGCAGAATCACATCAGTTACACATCAATTGATTTACATATTGCCATACTAGTGTCTGTTGTATTCTGCTGCCTTTCCTATCCTCTACTATCCCCCCTCCCCTCCCCTCCCCTCCCCTCTTCTCTCTCTA
>NW_026012052.1:0-2788 GCF_001458135.2 Marmota marmota marmota | reverse complement strand
TTCCAATATTGTCAGGAAGTTAGTCAAGCCCACCAGCCATCTTGGCAGATGAGGGGCACAGGATGTTAGAGGTGTCAGCCTCCTCACCATCTCTAGGTCTAGAAACCTGCAGCCAGATGTTTGTGAGGAGTAGCTTCAAGGAAAGAAGGGAGTGGTCTTTGGGCCAGTCAGGAGGGCTCCTGTTTCATGGGGAGCTGTTATAAATGATGGCTGGGCAAACCCCAATTTCCACCCTGTGTGATTTCCAGCAGAGGACTCAACTCTGGGGTTGACCCTGTAGAAAGAACATATTGTGGTGCATTTGATTCTGGGCACCAAAGGAACAGAGTAGTTGTTGGGGCCTCAGAGCCAAGCCCTGTGTGGATCCCTTTCCAACACAGCCAGTCCAAACCCAGGTTGCCCATGCTTTTTTGTACAGAGACCGGAGAGCAAGTGTGGGGAGCCCCTTACCCACACATGTGCCTCACAGGTTGCCCTTTTGATTGGGTGCATGGACCTGCCTGGCTACTCTTTGGGAACCCATGATGCAGGGACCTTGGGAGGTTCCAGTTAAAAGAGAGGCCCTGTCCATCATGACTCCCTGTTTCACTCCACATTCCACAGCACCCTCTGCTCCACCATCAAAATGCAGCTGTACCTCTATCCAGAAGATTTTTGAGGTCCCAAGATTTGGACAACCTGAAGCTTTTCAGGACCTTCCTGTTTGTCATTATGCCTGAATCAGAGGGGAACTTCCATGTCCTTCCCCAGCTGAAGAACACAGATCCTGTAAGTCTGAGCTCTCTGATGATGGGGTCTGGGGCAGATGACTGAAGGTGTGTGCAGAGGAATCTCAGCTGGTGCCCCTCAGATCTGCCATATGTTCCCAAGACACACAATGCTAACATCCTTCAGCTGGTGGAACCTAGTCTGGGAAGATGGCCAATTGTGGAGGAGGGCCAGGACAATTCTCAGAGGCAGGGTTCTGGTGTGAATTGGGAAAGGCCCAAGGAAATTCAGTCATGATGGGTGTTTTCTCCTGAAGCTCTAGCACCATATCAAGTGATATAATTGCCTCCAACAAATGTGGCCCAATTTACTTGCTTACATTTGGGGGAGCATTTCATCACATTCCCTGTGAAGGAGGAGAAATAGCCCTCAAAATCAGAGGTTGGTCATACACCAGCATTGACCACACAGGAAAATATGGAGCCACCAGTGGCCACTGAACCTTCAAGAAGAGGAGGAAGCTTAGCTGCCAATAAGCAAGTCAGTGGATATTGAACATTATTATCTTCCACTTGATATATATATATATATATATAAAACATATGGTGCTCCAAGCTGCCATCCCATCCTTTGAAAGAGAGCCACCTTTCCTGGCAGCAATATAAATTCAGGGTCCAAAACAATATAGGCAGGAGGTCAAGAAACTATTAGGCCACAGCCCTCCACATCTCCTAGAATGTATCCTCACTTCCCTAGTTCTAAACTTTTCAATGGCATCTCCCACATGTGAGCTCCTGAGCATTACCCAGTGCCAGAACCCCCAGCACAGCTATCCTTCCCCTCCCCTCTGAGATTATCTATTTTATTTTTTGTGATGCTAATTCTTATGGCATTGTAAGTATTTTTAGTGACATTCTTTTATGTTGACCTAAAAGTGCTTAATCCATTCACCAGGCTGTGCCACTACCAGTACTGCGTAGCTGCTGATGGAGCCTATGTAGAGCTCATAGGTGCTGTGAGAGAGGATGCAAACAGGCCATCCAGGAGGAGGTGATATATATGCCACTGTAATGGAGCAGGAGGGACTGCCTAATGAATGTTGAAGTTTTTAGGCCATTATAACTCATATTATGATCTATTTTAACTGTCATGTGGCACTACAAATCCCACTCCTATAAGATAAAAACCTTAATATGTACATTCTTATTGCTCCACAGATCATGGCTCACCATCCTCTTATTCTTCAAGACACAATATTGAAAGTAGAACCATTAATGACTCAGTAATGGTCTGTACTGTTTAAATAAAAGGAAGAGTCTTACGTTTTGCACTTCAAATAAAAAGCTGTGCATCTTACACTACTTTGTCACACTGAGAATGCAAAGGAAATTTTCAAGAAGGAAATTAAAGTGCTGCTCCAGGGCATATGTAAATGACTAGAAAACAAAAACAGCCTTATTGCTGATGTGTAAAAACTTTTTATATTCTGAAGAAAAGAAGAACAACCCACGTTCTATGAAGTTGAAGCCAAATCCAGATAAGGCCATCACTTTAGATTGTTATACTGACAAGAGAAGTGAGAAAGCTGCAGAAGAAGTTTGAAGGTGCCAGAGTTTGGTCCATTATGTTTTTGGCAAGAGGCCCCTCTCCATAAAATAAAAGTGCAAGGCAAAGAAACAAGTGCTGATGTAGAAGCTCTTGCAAGTCATCTAGAAGATCTTGCTAAGCTATTCGATGAAGATATGTTGTGCTTTAGGTAGTAGGTGTCCCCAGAAGCTCATGGGTGAGCCAATACAAGGATTATCAGTGAAATGATTCAGTTCTGAGAGCTTTAACCCAATCAATGGTTTATTCCACGGACAGATATGAACAGGCAGCAGGCATGGAAGGGCATGTGCTGGACCCTTCCCAAGCCTGGAGGTATAGGTGGCACCTGCACAGGCATCTAGTGGCTGTAAAAGAAGTCTGGTTTCTAGGACTGAAGCATATAGAAGCCAACCTCAGCGTTCCACAGCAGGGTTTCCCATTGGAGGTTCCCAGTGACCAGGAGCAGTGTCAGAATCCTGTAGCACGGGCATCG
>NW_026012051.1:0-2788 GCF_001458135.2 Marmota marmota marmota | reverse complement strand
AAATTTCCAGCTTCATTTCCATTCACCCCTATAGGGCAAAAATAAGAGAAACATTAAAATTGAAAATGTTCCTGAAAGCAAACTATTTATGTAGGAGACCTAAACATCTGGAGTATAGTCAAAATACAAAAAAGATGAATACTGCATAGTATCATACAAATTAGAAAACAAAACTAATTCTTACCTTAACACTAGGTCTAATCCTAGTCCTAACACTAACACTAACACTAACCTTAACCTGTTTAGAGTCCCTTTGATCCTAGAAGTCCCACATTTGGGAAGCCAAGTTGTGTAGGCTAACAGATGAATCTTTCACAATATCAAAGAAATCTGACCAAATATTTGGGGAGGTAGTTAAGTACATGCATTTTTCCCTGTTTTCTCCTAAAGGGCTCTCACAAAATAGTTGCTTTGCATGCTGCAGCTTAGGGCTATTTTTACAAAGAATAATCCAGAAAATGCTCATAGAAAACTGATTGAGTGTGTAAGGTTTGAAGTAGCTAGGACCGACCCTGTTGGATTTCCAGCTCCATTTCCATTTACATGCATAGGTCAAAATGAAAACTTAAGATAAAAACTGTTCCAGGGAGCAAACCCTTGACCCAAGAGGCCCAAACCTAGAGAATATACTAAGGCTAGGTAAAAGTTGAATCCTGCCCAGTATCAAAGAAATTTGAACAAAAGTAAATCTAACAAAACACTAGCTTCAAATCTTGCCCTAACCTAATACTAAATATAACCTAACCTGTTTAGAGAACCATTGATCATAGTAGTCCTCAAATAAAGGAGCCCAGTGGGTCAAGCTAACAGATGAATCCTGTGCAGTGTCAAAGAAATCTGACAAAATAACTGGGGGAGGTATTTCAGTAGGTGCATATTTCCCTGTTTTCTCCTAATGTGCTCTTGGATAAATTATTTTTTCATGCTTCAGTTTAAGGTATTTTCACAAGGAACACCCAGAGAGTGTCCACAGAGAGCTCATTCAGTGTGTGAAGTTTCAAGCACCTACTACTAACTCTGTTTGATTTCCAGATCCATTTTCATTCACTTCTGTAGGCCATAATAAAATGAATCCTAAAAATTCAAACTGCTCCCACAGTGAACTGGCAAACATTGAAAACCCAAACTTGGGTATCCTACTAAGACTAAAAAAAAGATGAATACTGTACAGTATCAAAGTAATCCAGGGAAAAAAAATGAAGCTTGCTCCTAAAGTGTTCACAGATAAAGCTGGTTCTTTCTAATTCAGCTTTGGACTACTACCACAAGAAACAAATGAGAGAATGTGCACTGAGAATTGATTAAGTTTGTGAAGTTCCAAGCAACTAGCACAAACCTTGTTTGAATCCAGCTCCATTTCCATTCACCCCTGTAGGTAAAAATGAAGTGAAACATAAAAATTAAAACTGCTCCTGAGAGCAAACCCTTTTACATAGGAGGCCCAAATATGGAGAGTATACTAAGAATAGGAAAAAGATACATCTTGTTCAGTATCAAAAATGTTAAAAAAAACTAACACTAACCCTAAAACCAGTTCTAACACTTGCCCTAACTTTAACCATAAACCTAAGCCTAACCTGTTAAGAGAACCTTTGATCATAAAAGCTTCAAACTTGGAAAGACTAGTGGGGCAAGCGTACCGATGAATCCTAAACTCAAAGAAATCTGACCAAATAATTGTGGGAAGTATTTCAGTACATGAATATCGCCCTGTTTTCTCCTAAGGTACTCTTGAATAAAGTTGTTTTGCATGCTTCAGCTTATGGCTACTTTCACAAGGAAGAAACCAGAGAGAGGACACAGACAACTGATTGTTGTATGTAAAGTTTCAACCAGATAGCACCAACCCCCTGATTTCCAGCTCCACTTGAATTTACCCATATAGGTCAAAATGAAGTGAGACATTAAAAACAAACTATTCCCAACAGTGAACCATTGAACCAAGAAGGTCCCAAACTGGGGCACATAGTAAGGCTAGGAAAAGATAAATATCCCTAGTATCAAAGAAATTTGACCAAAATAAACTCTAACCCTAACACTAGCTCTAAAGCTAGCCTAATCCTTACTGTGACACTAACCCTTACCTGTTTAGAGAACCATTGAACCTAGAAGTGCCACCCTTGGGAAGCCTAGTGGAGCAAGCTAAAAGATGAATACTGTGCAGCATCAAAGAAATCTGATCAAATTGTTGGGAGACTTATTTCAGTACATACATGTTTCTCTTTTTTCTCCATAAGGGCTCTCAGATACAGTTGCTTTTGCATGCTTCATCTTTGGCTTACCTTCAAAGGGAAGAAACCAGAGAATGCCAACTGAGAACTGAGTGTGTGAAGTTTCAAGCACCTCCAGCCAACCCTGTTTGATTTGCAGCTCAATTTTCATTCACATCAATAAACCATAGTGAAGAGAAACCTTAAAATACAAACTGTTTCTGACAGTGAACCATTGGACCGACAAGTCCCAAACCTGTGTAGCATAGTAAGGCTAAGTAAAAGATGAATCCTGCCCAGTGTTATAGAAATTTGAAGAAAACTAGGGCTGCATGGGTACTCTTGGCGCAGATGAAAGGATCAGCTGTGCATTTGCTCTGGGCGCAGACAGCAGTCTCAGCCGAAGGGGCACTCTCTGTGCAGACGGAAGGCAGCACAGAACACAGAGGCTTTGCTTGTGGGTCATCAGACTGAACTCTGGACACAGCACAAGGTCACTTAAGAATCACCCACCTCACTAAACATCATACGTGGGTAATAGATGGAATCCATCTTGCAAAACCTACTCGCCATCTATT
>NW_026012050.1:0-2788 GCF_001458135.2 Marmota marmota marmota | reverse complement strand
CACAATAAGCCAAACAAAGGTCAGTCATCTCTCTCTGGAAAGCACTGCACATTTACTAGCATCATCCCAATAACCATAATAATGACTGCTAATATCCAGAGAGCAACCATATGTTCCATGCATTGTGCTCAGCCTAATCTTATAAGTTAGATATTGCCATTAGGCATGTACCATAGAGAGGAAATGGAGGGCAAAGAATTTGAGGGAATTCCTTAAAGCTGCACAGTGAGCAAGGAGGAGAGCCAGGTTCCAAACCAGTGACAGTGGCAGAGCTTGCTCCAGTAACTGCACCACAGTGCTACCCAGAGGCTCACTAGCCTTGCCAGCCCACTGCCCCTAGGTCTGCAGCTCAGTGATGACACAGCCCAGGAGGCCTATGGCAGTGTAGTCTAGAGATGGCATGGGAGCTGTCTTCAGATCACTGCCAACATAATGAGAGAAGCAGAGAAGACTTACCCTCCCCCCAAAAAAAATTAGCAACTCTGACCCCATGATTAGGCTTACACTTCTCCTATCCAATAGTGGCATGTTTACAGGATTTTAAATTCTTGTGTTCCTTTAAAGAATTACAATCTTGGAAGCACCTCAAAAATTTCACATTGCTTAACTATATTTTTCTGGTTCTGCCCTACTTTGAATTCCTGGTGGGAAATAGTGTAATTATTTGTGAAGATTACCTGGAAACATAACATTTTTTTTCCTCCTCTCACCCACGTGTCCTTCTTAGCTATCACTCTCCTTAAATTGAAGTGGAAATGATTTCATAAATTAGAAAGTCCACAAATGCCATTCAGACATATTACTTTTTATAGTTAATTTGTATTTAATTTTTCTTTACCTACTTTTAAACAACAACTCTTTTCCAGGGTTTTAATTAAGCTTGAGTTGTTCAAAAGTCTATGTTTTCTCTCTTATTAATAGGGGATTTAAAAATTCTCCCAGCCTTTTTATATTTAGCCATTGTGTATCCTTCGTGTGAATAATGAACAGGCTATGTAGCCTATATTTCTAATTCTTATTCCTTGAAACTGAGTAATTCAAATTCTCAGGAAATTCAGAAGGATCCCCTGAGGAATTTGATTTGGTTTTTGGCTGTACATATGGCATTCACAGAAACCCTAACTTGGTGACTTTATTATTCAAATAAATATAGAAAGATCAAAATGTAGATGGTTTTAACAATGTGAATTAGAAATAAGAATCTTGTAATTTTTTCCCTTATGATTTCTTAAAAATAACAACAGAAACGAGGATGATTGTTAGTTTTGAACTTTACAAGTTCTAATTGAGTGACTAAAAAGATTGCTCTTGTAACAGCAAGTTGTACCCCAAAACTACTAGATATAACAAAGGAAAGTTGAAGTAAAATGGTGTTTATTTCTTTCCCCACACCTGCATTACCCAGAGAGAAACAATACCAACTATAATGAGAAACAAGGAGATGGATTTGTTTGTTTGTGTGTGTGTGTGTGTGTGTGTTTGTTTTAATCTTTGGCTCTAAAGAGACACAACTGATCAGGTGGTAAACAAAGGTTGCTTTTTATAGCCTAAAGATAGGCAAGGGTGTTTCTCATGAAAATCTTAAATGGAACAAGGCAAAACAAATCCATTTTTAAGTGAATATTTTCAAGATTCTTAATTCTCTTATTTGAGTGTGGGCTGATGGACCAAAACTTGAATCATTCATCTCAGATGCTGTAGTCTGCCCAGATGGGAGCCCTGCTTGTGCACATATATCTGTGTGGTTCTTCTGTAGCATGGAATTGATTTTACTCAATATTGCAGAAAACTGCTTGAGGCTAAACTATACTACCCCTGAGTGAACTTCATCCTAACCAACCTTTACCTTGGAGTTGGGTCAATAAGTTTCTGCAGCATTGGCCAATAATCTCTAGCTCCTCAAGTGGAAAGGTATAGCCTGGTTCCTCCCATTTTCTTCTGTCTGATCAGGTATATTCTATATGTTTCTGTACCTTTCAACAACACGCCAGTTACATCTGATCATTCCATAAGTCATGATAAGACAGATGCCATTCTTTAGTGTTCCCTCAATGTTTGGTCTGGATCAGCTGGGTTAGCATGGGTTCAAAGAATTCAGAAAAATCTCTTTCCATGTCTGACCTTCCCAGAGGGTCTACAGTGTGGTCCATGTAATACTTTGGGGATGATGATGAATATTTTAGGAGGTCAGAACAATCCACAGCAAAAACCATAGTCCCAGAACATTAAGAAACAGATTATCCTGAACTAGAATTATGACAAACAAGGGCCACATATGTGAGATAATCTTTAAAATAAATGTCATGAATTTCTATCCCAGGAAAGGAAAATTAGAGCTTGTGGACTTTTTTGCTGATAAGAAATGCCTGGCTAACGAGAGCCTTGTTCCCAATTCATTAAAAGACCAATCTTACCCTAATACAAATCCAGACACAAATAACAGATCAGTAAACCTGAGGAATATGGACCCCAAATCTTCAACAAAATACTAGCAATATGAATCCAGAAACATATTAAAAGAATAATGCACTTTGGCCAAAAGGGATTTATCCTTGGATTACAAGGCTGGTTTAAGATATGAAAATCAATGGCAGGTTAATAAAAAAGAAGGAAACCATATGATAATTGTAATATATGGAAGAAAATTATTTCACAAAGTCCAATACCTTTTCATGATTAAAAAAACAATTAAGCTAGGAATTGAAGGGATCATTATACATCACAGTGAGAAGCTGGATGCTTTCCCTCTGAGATTGGGACAAAGCAAAGATGTCCCCTCTTACTCCTC
>NW_026012049.1:0-2788 GCF_001458135.2 Marmota marmota marmota | reverse complement strand
TTTTATATATATGCTATATATATATATATATATATATATATTATAATATATTATAAATAGAGTATAACTTCTCATTCTTTTTTTTAATCTTTATTTATTTTTATGTGGTGTTGAGGATCAAACCCAGTGCCTCACATGTACGAGGTGGGCATTCTACCACTGAGCTACAGCCCCAGCCCTAACTTCTCATTCTTCTGGTTGTACATGATGTAGAATTGCACAGGTTGTGTAATCATATATGTATATAAGGCAAAAAAATGTCCGATTCATTCTATTCTCTTTCTTGCCCCCAGATCCTCTTCCTTTCCTTCACTCCCCTCTGTGGGAAGCCATCTGTGAAATATGTGAGATCTTCTCTCAGCATGTAGCCAGGGAGAGATAGGCCTGGCATCAGGAACTTTCCGTGGCTCTCCCACAGTAATAGATTGCCCAGAGCATGTGGCCTTTCCCCTTACTCTGCTAGAAAGGTTCCTCACAATAGCTCTGGAGATGGGCATAACCCGTTAGGAACTAAACAGCCCACATTTAACCTTGTTTAGAGAACATTCAATAGAATCTCTTTGATGTTTCCCCATATAAATAAAGCAGGCGCAGACCCCATTTTGTCTAGAAGCTCGATCCTCCTGATCAACTTGACTGTCCTGCCCCCTCTTTTGAAATACTTTCTGTGTTCCATGTTTTTTTCACCATTTTATTTCTCTTAGCTTTTATTTTTCAGCCAGCTGATTCCACCCAGGGGAACCCCATTCCACCACCCACATGGGACGTGGGCAGGACCCCTCTGTCTTTGATTCATTTTTTTAATTGATAGTTGTACAGATTGAGATATATCAGTCAGTTTTTAATCTTCTGCCCTAAAAGTAGCTGTCCAGTAGCTATGCATTCATCTGTTGATAGGGAGATGAATGGATAAAGAAATGAGTTTATTTCTGTTTTCTTTATTCTATTATATTGGTCTTTGTGTATATTTTTATACCAATGCCATGCTGTTTTGATTACTATGGCTCTGGAATATATCTTGAAATTAGGTATATGATATCTCCAGCTTTGCCCTTTTTGCTCAAGATTGCTTCGTCTATCTCTCTGTTTCCATATTAATTTTAAGCTTGTTGTTTCCTAGTTCTTTGAAGCACACCATTGATATTTTGATGGGGATTGCATTGAATCCATAGATTGCTTTGAGTAGTATGAAAAATTACTATTCAAATTTATATTAATATTTTTATGATATTAATTCTTCAAATCCATGAACATTAGAGGACTTTTTTAGTGTCTTCTGCAATATCTTTCATTAGTGTTTTGTAATTTTCATCAGAAAGGTCTTTGATTTCCTTAGTTAAGTTTATTCCTAGGCAACTGTGTGGTAGGGTATGTGTGTGCCTATTGTAAATAGGATAGCTTTTATGATTTCTTTCTTAGTGAGTTCATTATTAGTGTATAGAAAGACTGCCAATTTTTATAGGTTGATTTTCCATTTTGCTACAATACTGAATTACTTTGACACTTCAAATAGTCTTTTGGTGGACTCTTTAGCTTTTTCTATGTATAGAATCACATAATCTGCCAACAGGAACAATTTGAATCCCTTCTTTCCTCTTTGTATGTCTTTTATTTCTTACTCTTGCTGAATAGCTCTGTGTAAAACTTCTAGTACTGTATTGAATAAGGAAGAGAGTGGGAACAAATCTGTCTCACTCCTATTATTAATTTCTAGTTTCATTTCATTGTCATCCAAAAAGATAGAGGATATGATTGTGGTTGTTAAAAAATCTGTTGAGGCTTGTTTGTAGCCTAATATATAGTCTGTTGTAGGGGAAGTCTTACATATTGAAATAGTGTGTATTCCGCAGTTATAGGATGGAATATTCTCTAAATGTCTCCTATAGTACAATTTAATTCTAAAGTTTCCTTTTGATGCTTTGGGGAGAGATGTGGATGGTTTGTTCATTAATAGTTATCGAAATCCTCCACTAATATTGTATCGGCGCTTATCTCTTACTTTATATCAAATAGTGTTTGTATTATAAACAACTAAATTGGTTGCTCCAATGTTAGGTGCATATAGATAAAAATTGTTATATTGTTTGCCGCAGTCTGGCTGGGCACAAATCACGAGCCACTGAAGCAGGAACAAACTTTATTTTTGAACTGCAGGAAAACACTTCACACAGCTCCCAGGGAATCCTCCCGAACGCCACGCGGCTCATCCAGGAACCCCCAGCCGGAAATATCTCTCCCGGAAATCCCTCCTCCTGCACTTCCCCAACCAATGGGAACTCTCGGGGAATCCCCGGAAATCCCCACGAGAACTCCAAAATAGTGTGAGAACTCAAAAGTTGCGGCAGAGGCAGATAGTAATGCCTCGCCTGTCAATCAATACTGTTGGCAAAATGCCAGGGGCCATACAGACTCGGCCATGGCTCTCAGCATCTCCCCCTTTTTGTTTAATTAAACAACAAGCAATGTGGCTTAGGGACCATGCCTGTTAGGTAGTCCAATTCAACATATGGTCCTTACCTGTCATCGGATGAACTGACCTCTAGGCGTCAGCCTCCTGTCTTAGGTTGGTATCACTGCAATTGGATCATACCCGTCACTGACTACCGGTCCAGCATACAGCCATACTTGTGGATAGGCTTTTGCACCAGTTGGGGGGTGAGGTTCTTTGCCTCACCTCTGTTGGCCCCCAAATTTTAGACCATCACTAGTAGAAGGGAGGAGGATGCAAAATGCCATGACACTAAGCCAATTGAGGGCTCCTTTGAAAAATTGTACCACCGGTGACACC
>NW_026012048.1:0-2788 GCF_001458135.2 Marmota marmota marmota | reverse complement strand
AAACCAGTGGAGAGAGAACCTCTACCATTAGCTCTTTGCAGTTGATGGCAGTTTGGAGGGAAGAAGGGGAGGGAGGGGTGGGGGTGAAAGGCAGTTTCAACTTGGCTGTTCAAACAACTAAGATTTAACTCAATTCTATAATAGGCTTATGACACCTGTCTTGGCCCAAGATTCTCAACTGATTAGTTTCATGTAGTTCTTCCTCTTTTACTGCATAGACAAGACTGTGCTATATCCTTATTGACCTCAAAACCCAAAGTTATGGAAACATAAATCTAATTACAAGACAAAACCAGGCAATCATTAGGTCTGCAGATGACTTGTGGGAGCTGAATATTCCCCACACTTTTCAAAAACCATTTAAAAAAAAAAAAGACATTGCTTCATTCCTGGTGGCCTAAGACCTAAGAGGTAGAGTTCTCTCCACAGTGTGACTGCCCCTTGGGCCTATGAACATGATACCAATAAGCTACCCCAGGCCCTCCAAGCTTATCTAGAGCCACAGAACTATGGGGCTCCTTCCATGTGGGGCTAGGGTTCCTGGGCAGTGCAGAAGTAGTTTACACTCTTACGAGAGCAAACTGGTTCTTTGGCTCTTCTATGATGGAGACATCTTGACTCTTCTATGGCTTTTGAGGTCTCTTTCACCTCTAAACATTTGTAGGAGCCTGTCTCCCAAGTATCAATATACAAGGTCTTAGCCCATCCCCAAACCATGGTAAGTCCTCATGGCTGTCCTGTGGAATATTGGAAATGGCTTGGAAGGGTTCACAAGAGCCCATCTGGACCTCTCTGCCCAACTTGACCATGATGGTGGTAGCTTAAAATCAGCCAAGATGACAATATTTATACCGTGTAAATTGACAGATATTATCAATCAGGGAATCCCCACCTTGCTAGAGTGTCCGTTATTAAACATCTGTCAGCTTGTCCCTGTTCTACCTATTGATGTCATCTCCTCCGGCTCAGAAGTTATCTCCTAAACCACTTATCAACTACTTTCATTTTATTAATGATGGGCATCTGAAATTTAGGCCAAAATAGAATGTTTTGCAATAATTTAAAAATAATTATTAGCAATAATATTTCTCCTTTTAAATGAAGTCACAGAATGAATGTGTGTGTGTGTGTGTGTGTGTATGCCTAGTGGATTAGTGAGGAACACAGTTGAAGCTTCCCAGGCTCCCATTTCCTCATTACAGGTCCTTTGAAGAACATCAGTCTCAGTGAATCACAGTTTGATAAACCTAGACCCACTAATTTTTTAAAATCAGCTTTATAGAGGTATAGCTGCATATAAAAATTCATTATTTTTAGAAAATTTTTATTTTAAAGTGAGTTTGCATTCATAGAAAAGCTTTAAAATAGTAAAGAGTTTCCCGTGCAACATTGATCTGGATTTCCCTTAAGTGTTAACATCTTGCACAACCTTGGTACAATGACCAAAACCAAAACTGACATTGGTACAATACTCTGAACTAATCTACAGACCTTATTCAAATTTCATCAGTTTTCCCACTAATCCCTAATCTCCTTTTCTGCTCTAATCCAGGATCCCTTCTGTTATGTAGTTGTTATGTCTGTTTAGTTGCTTCTAATCTATGACAAATCCTTGGTCCTTTTTCTTTTTCCAGTGAATTTTAACAGTGTCTAAGAGTCCAGGCCATTTTGTGTTTATCTTCTGTTTTCTCGTGATTTAATTAAGGTCATATACTTTCAGTGGAGTATCTCAGTAATGTGCAATTTCAGAATCATGTCAGGAATGGGTAATATGGGCATGTTTTATTAGTAGTATATTGAAATTTGCTTGACCATTCACCAGTTGGTAGACACCATGCATAAAGTTGCTATGGACATTCATATACAAAAGTGTGTACAAATGATTTTCTTTCTCTTGGTTAGATACCTGGGATGTTTATGTAAGTATGTGTTGAGTTTTATACCAAACTGATGAATTGTTTAGGAACATGGCCGTACCTTAAACATTGTTCAGCTACAAAGAGAAGCAATTACATAATGTTAGAGAAAGTGAGATAATGGCTTAAAGTAATTGCAACAGGGTAAGACCTCATTTATTTGATGACCATACCTTTTTCACATTCTAATCCATAACTTGCGAAAGTTCCAGTTGCTCCACAGTCTCAAAAACACTTGAGGGCTGGGGATGTGGCTCAAGTGGTAGCGCGCTCGCCTGGCATGTGCAGGGCGCTGGGTTTGATCCTCAGCACCACATAAAAATAAAATAAAGATGTTGTGTCCACTGAAAACTAAAAAAAATAAATATTTTAAAAAAAGACTTGATATTATAAGTCTTTTTAATTTTAGTTATTCTAGTGAATTTATAGAAGTACCTTGTTGTGTTTTTTATTTGCATTTTCCTAATGACTAAAGATGTTGAATATCTTTTCATGAGTTTTTGGCTAATTAATCTTCTTAAAGGAAGTGTCTACTCTAATATTTTTGCCCATTTTGATTGGGTTTTTATATTCTTGTTTTTGAATTGTGTTTTTATTTTTATTTATTTATTTTTCAAACAGAATGGGAAGACATTTATTTTTTTTAATTTTTTTTATTGGTTGTTCAAAACATTACAAAGCTCATGACATATCATCTTCCATACATTTGATTCAAGTGGGTTATGAACTCCCATTTTTTACCCCAAATACAAGTTGCAGAATCACATCGGTTACACATCCACATTTTTACATAATACCGTATTAATGACTATTGTATTCTGCTACCTTTCCTATCCCCTACTATCCCCCCTCCCCTTCCCTCTCATCTTCCC
>NW_026012047.1:9391-14924 GCF_001458135.2 Marmota marmota marmota | reverse complement strand
AGGCCTAGGGTTAGGCTATGTTTAGGATTAGGTTTAGGGTTAGGTTGAGGGGAAGGGATGGGGTTATAGCTAGGTTTAGGGCTAGGGCAATGATTAGAATTAGGTTTAGGTCTAGAGTTAGGTTTCTGTTAGAATCAACGCTACATTTGGGGTTAAGATGAGGGTTAGGGTTTGTGTTAGGTTTAGGGCAAGTTTTAGGCATAGGGATAATGTCAGGTTTATGGATACAGCTAAGATAGTTATAGGGTTAGGTTCACAGCTGGGTCTAATGTTAGGTTTAGGGTAATGCCCAGGTTAAGAATAAGGTGTATTTTTAGGGTCAGGATCAGGCTTTGGGTTTGTGTTAGGTTAATTATTTGGTTAGGGCTCAAATTAGTGTTGGGTTAGAATTAGGGTTAGATTTATGGATCGGTTTAGGTTTAGGATTCAGGTTAAGATTAGGGTAATTGTTAGGGTTAGGGTTATTGATATGGTTAGTGTTAGGCCTAGGGTTAGTATTTGGTTTAGGGTTATATTTAGGGTAATGAATAGCATTAGAGCTAGGGTTAGGGCTAGGGTTTTGGATAGGATTAGGGCTAGAGTTAGGGTTAGGGTTAGGCTAGTGCTAGGGTTAGGGTTTGGGTTAGGTTTAGGGTACAGGTTAGGCTTTGAGCTAGGTTTAGTTCTAGGGTCAGTGTTAGGTTTAGGATTATGTCTAGGGTTATATTTACAGTTAAAGTTAGTGTTAGTGTTAGGGTAACAGACAAGGTTATCTTTAGAGTTAGGTTAATGGATATGGTTAGATGTTGGGTTAGGGATAGGAGTAGTTTTAGGTTTAGGGTTAGTGTTAGGGTTAGGGCTAAGATTATCATTAGATTTTGGGTAATGGATGGGGTTAGATGTCAGGTTAGGGTTAGGGATAGTTTTAGGTTTAGGGTTAGTGTTAGCGTTAGGGCTAAGGTTGGTGTAAGAGTAATGGTTAGGGTCTTGTCTAAGTTTAAGGCTAAAATGAGGGTTAAGTTTAGCATTAGGTCTAGGATTAGGTTTACAATTAGGATTAGAGCTAGAGTTATCATTAGGGTTAAGGCTCGGTTTAGTGTAATGGATAATGTTAGAGATGGTATTAGGGCTACTGTTAACATTATGATTAGGGCTGGGATTAGGATTAGGTTTAGGGATAGGGCTAGGTTTATATTTAGGATTAAGTTTTGGGTTTTATCTAGGGTTAGGTCTAAGGCGAGTGTTAGGGTTAGCGTTAGTGTTAGGCTTAGGGTAAGGGATAAGCTTAGGTTAGGATTAGGATTAAGCTTTGGGCTAGATTTAGGCCTAGGATTAGGGCTAGGTTTTAGTGTTAGGTTTAGAGCTAGTTTTAGTGCTATGGTAATGTAAGGGTTATGTTTACATTTATGGCTAGGTGTAGTGTTAGGTTTTGGTTTTGGTTAGGGTCAGTTTTATAGCTAGGGTTAGTGTTAGTGTAAGGGTCTGTGTTTGGATTGGGGTTAGGGTTAGGGCAAAAGCCAGAATTAGTATTGGTTAGGTCTACAGGTAAGGGTAGTGTTTGGCTATGGTTACGGGTTATCATTAGAGCTAGGGCTAGTTTTTTGTTTAGGTCTTGGTGAAAGATATGGCTAGATTTTTGATTAGGTTTAATCTAGGTCTAGTGTTAGGGTTAGGTTTAGATACAGGGTTAAGGTTAGGGCTAGTTTTAGGGTTTAGTTTAGGTTCAGTTTCAGAATAAGGGTCAGGGATAGGGTTAGGAATTAGGTTATTGTTAAAACAAGAATGAGGGCTAGGGTTAGGACTAGTAATAGGGTTAGTGTTTGGGTTAGACTAAGGATTAGTTTTAGGACTAGGGTTAGCATTAGGGTTGGGGTTTGGCTAGGGAAAAGGATAAGGTTAGAGCCAGGGTTAGAGCTAGGGTTCTGGTTAGGGTTAAGGCTAGTGTTATGGTTAGGGTTAGGGTGAAAGCTAGGGTTAGGTCTCAGATTTGGGCTAGGTTATGGTTAGCATTAGGTTCAAGGTTACGGCTAATATATGATCTAGGTTTACAGTTAGAACTAGTTTTAGAATTAGGATTAGGACTAGGTCTAGCGTTAGGGTAAGGTTTAGGTTTAGGGTGATGTTTACAGTTACGGTTAGTGTTAATGTCAGAGACAGGTTCAGGGGTAGATTTAGGGTTAAGATTAGGACTTGAATTAGGGCTAGGCTTAGGGCTAGATGTAAGGTTAGGGTTTGGTTGAGGTAAAAGTTTAGGGTTAGTGTTATGGCTCAGTTTGGTTTTAGGGCTAAGCCTATGGTTAGGACTAGTTTTAGGATTAGCATTAGGGTTAGGGCTAGCATTAGGGTTAGGTTTAGGTATAGAATTAGGGTTAGATTTAGAGTTAGATTTATATCTAGGGTTAGGGCAAGGTGTATGGTTAGGGCTAGGGTTATTCTAGGCTTAGGGCTAGGAATAAGGTTACGGTAAGTGATAGGGTAGGAATTAGAGCTAGGGCTAGGGTGAGAGTTATAGTTAGTCTTAAAGCTAGGGTTAGGGTTAGGTTTAGGATTAGGGCTCGGGTTAGTTTTAGGGTTAGTCCTAGGGTTAAGTTTAGGGCTAGGGTTAGTGTTAGGGTTAGGGTTTGGGTTAGGTTTAGGGTAAGCGATGGGGTTATAACTAGATTTAGGGCTAGGGAAAGGGTTAGAATGAGGGTTAGTTTATGATTAAGGCTAGTTTTTGGGCTAGGATGAGAGCTAGTGTTCGTGTTTGTGTTAGGGCTAGGATTAGGTCTAGGACTAATGTCAGGTCTAGGGTTACCGTTAGGGATATGTTTTGGGTTATGTTTATGGTTGGGTCTAGTGTAAAGGTTAGATTTATGGTAAGGGTCAATTTACAGCTATGTGTATTATTAGGGTCAGTGTATGGCTTAAGGTTTGGTTTAAGTTAAGGTTTAGGCTTAGGGCTCGAATTAGCATTAGGGTTAGTGTTTGGTTTAGGGTCATGAATAGTCTTAGGATTAGGATTCACGTTAGTTTTAGGGTAATGGATAGGTTTAGGGATTGGAATAGGATTAGGGTTAAGCCTAGGGTTAGGATTAGGGTTAGGATTAGGGTTAGGATAGTGTATAGAATTAGATCTAGGTTTAGGGCTAGGGTTATGGTTAGGATTAGGGCTAGGGTTAGGGTAGTGGATATAATTAGAGCTATGTTTAGGGCTATGGTTAAGGTTAGGGTTAGGGCTAGTGTTAGGTTAGGGTTTGGGATAGGGCTAGGGTTATGTTAAGGGGAAATATTAGGCTTTGAGCTAGGGTTAGGTCTGACGCGAGGCTTAGGGTTAGGGTTAGGGCTAGGATTAGGTTTAGGGTTACACTTAGGGCTATGTTCAGGCCTAGGATTAGGGCTTGGTTTTGTGGTAGTTTAGGCCTAGGGTTAGGTCCATGGGTAATATAAGAGCTAGGGTTTTGATTGGGGCTAGTTTTATGGTTAGGGTTATGGCTAGGTCTAGTGTTAGGATTAGGTTTTGGGTTAGGGTGAGCTTTGGAGCTAGGATTATGTTACGGTCAGGGCCAGTGTTAGGATAGAGTTAGTGTTGAGGTTAGTGCCAGAATTAGGACTAGGGTTAGGTCTAGGGGTAGGGTTAGTATTTGGGTTAGGTTAAGGGTTATTGTTAGGGCTAGGGCTAGGTTGTTGTTCAGGTCTGGGGCTAGAGATATGGCTAGAATTTAGGATTAGATTTCGGTCTATGGCTAGTGTTACATTTAGGTTTATGTATAGGATTACCAGTTTAGGCTTAAATGTAGGATTAGGGTTTGGTTTTGGGTTAGGGTCAGGTTTAGACCTACAGTTAGTGTTAGGTTCAGAATAAGTGTCAGGGTTAGGGTTTGGGTTTAGGTTAGGGTTAGAGCTAGAATGAAGGTTAGAGTTAGGACTAGTAATAGGGTTAGGGTTTGGGTTCGACCATGCATTAGGGTTAGGAATTTGTTTAGCATTAGGTTTAAGGTTTAGCTTATGGTAATGGGTAGGGTAAGAGCTAGGATTAGAGCTAGGGTTAGGGTATGGGTTAGGGCTAATTTTAAGGTTAGGGTTAAAAATAGGGTTAGCGCTCAGATTAGTGCCAGGTTTGGGGTTAGGGTGGGCCTAGTGTTAGGCCTACAACTAATGGTTTAACCAAGATTAGTATTAAGGCTAATTTTTGGGTAAGTGTAATGGCTAGGTCAAGTGTTAGGGTTAGGGTTAGAGTTAGCGTGACATTTAGAGCTAGGGTTAGTGTTAGGGTCAGGGTTAGTGTTCGGGTTATAGTTAGGGTTAGGATTAAACCCAGAATTATCACTAGAGTTAGGTCTAGGGGTAGGGTTAGTGTTTGTGTTAGGTTAAGGTTTATCATTGGGGCTAAGGCTAGCTTTTTGTTTAGGTCTAGGGCTAGAGATATGGCTAGATTTAGGATTAGATTTAGGTCTAGGATTAGTGTTAGGGTTAGGTTTAGGAATAGGTTTATTTCTCATGCTAGTTTTAGGGTTCAGTATGGAGTTAGGGTCAGGTTTAGACCTACGGTTAGCATTAGGGTCAGAATAAGTGTCAGGTTTGAGTTATGGTTAGAGCTACAATGAGGGCTATGGTTAGCACTAGTAATAGGGATAGGGTTTGGGTTAGGCTAAGGATTAGGGTTAGGCCTATAGTTACCATTAGGTTTAGAGTTATCTTAGGGTAAGGTATAGGATCAGAGCTAGGGTTAGGGCTATGTTTAGAGTTAGGGTTAGAGCTATTGTTGGGTTTAGGTTCAGGGTTAATGCTATGCATAGGTCATGCGTTAAGGCTAGGTTTTGGTTAGAGTTAGTGCTAGGTTTAGAGTTATGGTCAATGTATGGACTAGTGTTTTGATTTGGGATAGTCATAGGATTAGGGTTAGGACTAGGTCTAGTTGTAGGATTAGGTATAACATTAGGGTGATGTTTAGGGCTAGGGTTATTGTTAGGGTAAAATTCAAGGTCAGAGTAGTTTTAGGGTTAGGGTTTGGACTCAAATTAGGGCTAGGGTTAGGGCTAGGTGTAGAGTTAGGTTTTGGTTTAGGTTAAGTTTTAAAGTTAGGGCTATGGCTCAGTTCTGTTTTAGGGCTAGGGCTATGGTTAGGTGTAGTTTTAGGGTTAGCATTAGGTTTAGAGCTAGTGTTAGGTTTAGGTTTAGGCTTAGGGTTAAAGTTAGATTTAGATTTAAGATTAAATCTAGGGTTAGGTCTAGGGCTAAGGATAGGAATACTGTTAGGTCTTGGTTTATGGCTAAGATTAGGGTTATGATAAGGGATGGGGCTAGAACTAGGAATAGGGCTAGGGTGTGAGTGGGAGTTAGTCTTATGGCTAAGCTTAGTATTTGGTTAAGTATAGAGCTTAATTAGGGCTAGTAATAGGTTTATGGTTATGTTTAGGCCTAGAGTAAGTTTTAGGCTTACGGTTAGGTTTAGTGTAAGTGATGGGGTTAGAGCTAGGGTTAGGGCTAGGGTGAAGTTTAGAATTAGGATTAGGGCTAGGGTTTCATTAGAGTTATGATTGAGGCTAGGTTTAGGACTAGGATGAGGGCTAGA
>NW_026012047.1:0-6450 GCF_001458135.2 Marmota marmota marmota | reverse complement strand
GATTAAGGCTAGTTTTAGGTTAGGTTAAGGCTAGAAATAGAGTTAGGTTTAGATTTAGATAAGGGCTTAGATCTATGGTTAGGATTAAGGCTAAGGATAGAACTAGGGCTAGGGCTAGGGCAAGAGTTAGAGTTAGTCTTATGGTTAAGTTTAGGGTTAGGATAGGCTTAAATAAAGGCTAGGATTAGAACTAGGTTTTGTGTTAGGCCTAGGTTTAGGGCAAGGTTTAGGGTTAGGTTTAGGGTTATGGTTAATTTTTAGGTACAGGATGAGTTTATAGGTAGATTTAGGACTAGGGCGAAAAATAGAATTAGGGTTAGGGCTCGCGTCATGTTTTGGCTTAGGATTAAGCCTAGGTTAAGGACTAGGATTATGGCTAGGGCTAATTTCAAGTCTACTCTTATGGTTAAAAATAGTTTTAGGGTTAGGTTTATGGCTACGTCTAGTGTAAGTGTTAGGTTGAGGCTTAGGTTCAGGTTTAGAGCTAAGGGTATTATTAGGGTCAGGGTTGTGATTAGTGTTTTGGATAGGTTAATGCTTAATGTTAGGTCTCGAATTAGCATTAGAGTTAGGATTAGGGTAAAGATAGTGTTAGGTTTAGGTATCAGGTTAGGTTTAGGGTAATGGGATAGGATTAAGATTAGGCATACAGTTAGGTTTAGGCCCAGATTTAGCATTTGGGTTAAGGTTATGGTTAGGGTAATGAATAGGGTTAGAGATAGGGGTACAGCTATGGTCAATATTATGATTATTGATAGGGTTAGGCTTAGAGTTAAGGTTAATCTATGGTTACGGCTAGAGTTATAGTTATGATTATTGATAGGGTTAGGGTTAGGGGTAAATCTAGGGAGAATGCTCAGAATAAGGCTAGGTTTGGGGTTAAGTTAAGGCTAGGTTCAGGGTTACGGCTAATGTAAGTACCAGGGTTGCGATTAGGGCTAATTTTAGGGTTAGGCTTAGGGCTAGGTCTGTTGATAGGTTTAGGTATAGGGTTAGGGTGATGTTTAGAGCTAGGGTCAGTGTTAAGTTCAGAATCAGGGTCAGGGTTAGTTTTAAGGTTTGGCTTGCAACTCGAATTAGGGCTATATTTATAGCTAAGTGGAGGGTTAGGGCTTAGTTTATATTAAGGGTTAGGGTTAGGTCTATGGCTTGGTTTTGCTTTAGGTCTAGGGATAGTGCTAGTTTTAGGATTAACCTTAGGATTAGGGCTAGTGTTAGGTTTAGGTTTAGGCTAAGGGTTAGGGTTAGATTTAGTGTTAGGGTTAGATCTAGGATTGCTGCTAGGGCTATGGATAGGACTAGTGTTAGACTTATAGTTTGGGCTAGGATTAGGGTTCCAGTAAAGTATAGGGTTAGAACTAGTGTTAGGCCTAAGGTCAGACTTAGATTTAGTCTTTGGACTAGGGTTAGGGTTAAGGTTAGGGATAGGACTAAATTAGATTAAAGATTAGGGCTAGGGTTAGTGTTAGGGTTAGGCCTAGGGTTATGGGTAGGTTTAAATTAAGGCTATGTTTGGGGGTAGGATAAGGGCTAGGGTTTGTGTTAGGGTTAGGACTAGTATCAGGGCTAGGGCTAGTATCAGGTGTAGGGTTATGCTTAGAGATAGTTTTAGGGTTAGTTTTATGGCTAGGTCTAGTTTAAGGGTTAGATATATGGTAAGAGTGAGGTTTAGACTAGGGCAATTATTATCACCAATGTCAGTGTTAGGGTTTGGTTTAGGTTTGAGTTTGGGGTTACGGCTCGAATTAGCATTAGGGTTAGGATTAGGGTAATGATTGGATTAGGTCCAGGGTTCAGGGTAGGTTTAGGGTAATTGATAAGTTTGGGGATATTCATATGTTTAGGGTTAGGCCAAGGGTTAGCATTAGGTTAAGGGTTATGTTTAGGGTAGTGATACACTTAGATTTAAGGTTAAGGCTAGGGTTATGGTTAGGATTAGGTCTTGATTTAGGGTTAGGATGAGAGTTAGAACTAGGTTTAGGTTAGGGATATGTTTAGTGTAAGGGTTAGGTTCTGAGCTATGGACTGGGCTAGGCAGAGAGTTAGGTTCAGGATTAGGTCTAGGGATAGGATTACGGTAGATTTTGGTTAGGGTTAGGGTTAGGATTAGACCTAGAATTAGTGGAAAGATCTGTACAATGGTCAGGGTTAGTATTAGGGTTTTGAATAGGGTTAGATCTAGAATGAGGACAAGGGTAAGGGATATTAATAGGCTTAGTGTTTTGGTTAGCCTAAGGATTAGGGATAGGTCTAGGGTTACCCTTAGGTTTAGGGTTTTGCTTTAGTAAGGGATTTGTTTATTGCTAGGCTTATGGCTATGGTTATGGTTAGAATTAGGGTTAAAGCTAGGTTTAGGGCTCGGATTAGGCCTAGGTATTGTGTTAGGGTTACGGCTAGGGTTAGGGCAATGGCTAATGTAAGAACTAGGGTTACCATTAGGGTTAGTTTTATTGTTAGGGTATGAGTTATGTTTAGTGTTGGGGTTAGGTTTAAGGTTAGGGTGATAATTATATCTAGGGTTCATGTTAGGATAGGAGTCAGGGTCAGGCTTAGTTTTAGGGTTAGAGTTAGGACTCGAATTAGGGCTGGGGTTACTGTTAGGGCTCAGTTTAAGGTGAGGGCAGAGTTTAGAGCTAGGGTGAGTGTTAGTATATGAGTCAGGGTCAGTGTTGATTTTAAAGTTAGGGTTAGGACTCGAATTAGGGCTAGGGTTAGGTATTTGTAGTATTAGTATTGGTTTAAGTTAAGTTTTAGGGTTAGGGCTCATACTCGGTTTTGTTTTAGTCCTAGGGTTTGGGCTAGTGTTAGTGTTAGGCTTAGGCTTAGAGTTAGGGTTAGGATTAAATTTGGAATTAGGGTTAGATCTAGGGTTAGGGCTAGAACTAAGGATACTGCAAGGGTTATGGCTAGGTTTAGGGATATGGTAAGGATATGTTTAGAACTAGGGCTAGGGCTAGGGCGAGAGTTAGTCTTAGGGCTAGGGTTAGTGTTAGGGTTAGATATAGGGATAAATTTTGGCTAGGATTGGGGCTAGGTTCAGTGTTAATTTAAGCATAGGTTTAGCATTAGGTTTAGGGTTAGAGTAAGGGTTAGAGTTTAGAGTTAGTGTTTTGAGTTTAAGTTTAGAGTTAGGGCAAAGTTTGGGGTAAGGGATGGCTTTATAGCTAGGTTTAGAAGTAGGGTGAGTGTTAGAATTAGGGTTAGGCCTATGTTTAGAAGTAGGGTTGTGACTAAGGCTAGGTTTAGGGCTAGGATGAGGGCTAGGGTTTTTTTTTTTTTTTAGGTTTCAGGCAAGATTAGTGCTAGGGCTAATTTCAGGTCCAGAATTATGGTTAAAAATAGTTTTAGGGTTAGGATTATGGGTACGTCTAGTGTAAGGTTTAGGTTAGGGTTAGCATCAGGTTTAGAGCTAGGGGTATTATTAGGGTCAAGTTCCGGGGTAGGGTTTGGGATAGGTTAAGGTTTAAAGTTAGGGCTCAAATTAGCATTAGGTTTAGGGTTATGGTTATGGTAATTGATAAAGTTAGAAATCAGTTTAGGGTTATGGTTATGGTTATGATTAGGGCTAGGTTTTGTGTTAAGTTAGTGCTAGAGTTAGGTTTATGGCTAATGTAAGTACCAGGGTTATGATTACATCTAATTTTAGTGTTTTAGGGCTAGGTTTACTGTTAGGTTTATATTTAGGGTTAGGGTGATGTTTAGACCTCGGGTTAGTGTTTGGTCAGAGTAAGGGTCAGGGTTAGTTTTAGCCTTTGGCTTAAAACTCGATTTAGGGCTGGGGTTAGGGCTAGGTGTAGGGTTAGGGCTTGGTTTAGGCTAAGAATTAGGGTTAGAGCTTTGGCTCAGTTTGGTCTTAGGGCTAGGGTTAGGGTTAGTGAAATTTTTAGGATTAGTGTTCGGGTTAGGGCTAGTCTTAGATTTAGGCTTAGGCATCATTTTAGGGTTAAATTTAGAGTTAGGTTTTTATCTGAGGTTACTGCTAGGTCTAAGGATAGGGTAAAGTTTAGGACTAGGATTTGGGATAGGGTTAGGTTTATGGGAAGGGATAGAATTTGAACGAGTGTAAGGGGCAGTGTGAGAGTTAGAATTATTCTTAGGACTAGGGTTTGGGTTAGGGTTAGGGATAGGGCTAAATTACGGCTAGGGTTAGTGTTAGGGCTAGGGTTAGGTCTAGTTTTAGAAATAGCATCAGGATTAGGTCTAGTTTTAGGCTTAGGCATAGAGTTAGGTTTAGATTTAAAGTTACATTTCGATCTAGTGTTTATGCTAGGGCTAAGAATAGGGCAATTGTGATGGCAAGGGTTAGGGTTAAGTTTAGGGTAAGGGATGTGGTTTTATCTAGATTTATGGCTAGGGAAAGGGTTATTATTAGGGTTAGGGCTAGGGTTAGAGTTGGCGTTATGATTAAAACTAGGTTTATGGCTAGGATGAGGTTTAGGTTTTGTGTTAGGGTTAGGATAGTATTAGAGCTAGGGCTAATGTCAGGTCTATGGTTACAGTTAGGGCTATATTTAGTGTTAGATTTGTGGCTTGGTCCAGTGTAAGTATAAGGTTTAGGATAAGATTCAGTTTTATATCTAGGGTTATTTTTAGGGTCAGTGTCAGTGTTAGGTTTAGGGATAGGTAGGGTTTAGGTATAGGGTATTGACAGGGTTAGATTTAGGGTTTTGGTTTGGTTTAGTGTAATGGATATGGTTAGGTTTAGGCCTAGGTTTAGCTTAAGGCTTGGGGTTATTCTTAGTTTAATGCGTAGGTTTAGAACCAAGGTTATGGCTAGGGTTATGTATAGGATTTGCACTATTTGGGGATTAGGGTTAGGTTTAAATTTAGGGATAAAGCTAGGTTTAGGACTCGGTTTAAGGCTAGGTTTTGGGTTAGGTTAGGGCTAGGGTTAAGGCTATGGCTAAGGAATGAAGTAGGGTTATGATTCGTGCTAGTTATAGGGTTAGATTTAGGGCTAGGTCTAGTGTTAGGCTGAGGTTTACAGTGATGATGATGTTTAGAGCCAGGGATACTGTTAGGGTCAGAGTCAGGGTCAGGATTAGTATTTGGGTTAGAATTAGGGCTAGAATTAGGGATATGTTAGAGCTAGGTGTAGAGTTAGGGTTTGGTTTAGGTTAAGGGTTAGGGTTATGTCTATGACTCTGTTTTGTTCTAGGGCTAGAGCTAGAGTTAGAGCTAGTTTTAAAAATTAGTATTAGCGTTAGGACTAGTGTTAGGTTTAGGTCTAGGCATAGGTTTAGGGTTAGATTTATAGTTAGTGTTAGATCTAGGGTTATGACCAAGGGTATGAATAGGTCTAGGGTTACACCAAGGGTTAAGACTAGGATTAGGGTTCTAGTAAGGGATATAGTTAGAACTAGGGTTAGGATTAGGGTGAGAGTTAGAGTTAGACTTTGAGGTAGATTTAGGTTTTGGGATAGGATTAGGGATAGGGCTAAATTAGGGCTAAGATTAGGGCTAGGTTTAGTGTTAGGGTTAGGCCTAGGGTTTGGGTTAGGGATAAAATTAAGGATGTTTTTAGGGCTAGGATAAGAGCTCGGGTTTGTGTTAGGGTTAAGACTAGGATTAAGGCTAGGGTCAATATCAGGTCTAGGGTTAAGTTTAGGAATAGTCATAGGGTTAGGTTTATGGCTAGGTCTAGTGTAAGAATTAGGTAGGGTAAGAGTCAGGTTTATAGCTAGGGGAATACTTACGGTCACAGTTAGTGATACGGTTTAGATTTGAGGTTAGGTTAAGGCTTGAATTAGCATTAGTGTAAGGGTTAGCATAATCATTATGTTAGGTTTAGGGTTCAGAGTAAGTTTAGGATAATTGATAGGTTTGGGGAATGTGACAGGGTTAGGGTTAAGCCTAGGTTTAGCATTATTGTAAGGGTTAATTTTAGGGTAATGGATACAGTTAGAGTTAAGTTTAGGGCTAGGGTTGTTAGGATTAGGTCTTGTGTTAGGGTTAAGGTGAGGGGTAAAACTAGGATTAGGTTTATGGTTATGTTTAGCATAAGGGTTAGGTTCTGAGCTATGATTAGGGCTAGGCTGAGAATTAGGTTCAGAGTTAGGTCTAGGGATAGGATTATGGTTAATTTTGGGTTAGGATGGGGGTTAGGGTTAGATCTAGGTTTAGTGTTAGGGTCGGAATAAGAGTCAGGGTTAGGGTTAGGTTTTGGGATAGTGTTAGAGCTATAATGAAGGCTAGAGTTAGGACTATTAATAGGGTTAGGGTTTTGGTTAATCTAAGAACTAGGGATAGGTCTAGGGTTACTCTTAGGTTTAGGGTTTCGCTTAGGGTAAGGGATTGATTTAGATCTAGGATTAGGGCTATGCTAGGGTTAGAGTTAGAGTTAAAGCTAGGTTGAGGGCTCAGTTTAGGACTAGTTTTTGTGTTAGGGTTAGGGCTAGGATAGGGCAACGGCTAATGTAAGAACTAGAGTTACCATGAGGGTTAGTTTTA
>NW_026012046.1:0-2788 GCF_001458135.2 Marmota marmota marmota | reverse complement strand
CTCTCTCTCTCTCTCTCTCTCTCTCTCTCCCCCCCCCTTCGGTCCCTCTCTCCTTCTCCTATTCCCTCTTTCTCTCATTCCTTCTTCATTTCCCTGTCTGTTCCTTCCCTAATTAGTTTCTATAAGCAGAAAGATAACAAGATACGGCTTCAATATCTTTTTTTTTTTTTTAGGAAAGAACATCAATTTTGTAATATTGGTCTTCCTGGAATCTTATCCCTGCAACTTGTCAGCTCTACAACCTTGGAGAAGTTGGTTAACTTCTCTGTGCCTCATTTTTTACCATTTATAAAATATGGATAAAATTAATAAATGTTTCATGAAACTATTAGGATTAAGTGAAATCATAATTTGCAAGGTCCTTAGAGCCAGGCACTAAAAAGTACCCATATAAGGGTGCAATAAATAAAATAAATGGTGTAAAGGCAAAACTCTTCTTCACTCCTAGAAATAATTTACTTCTCCAAGGGAAATAAACATGCAAAATTATCAAAGGGACCTAGTTTTCTGCTTAACCCCCACATGGTTTCTGTTCTTATATAACAAGTATATTCTATTTCAATAAGTTGAAATTGTTCCTTTATGTCCATCTAATTCTCATTCTAGAAGATGCCTCTTGTTTCCATTCATGCATAGGCCAGTAACAAGAGGCAGGATTTCTTCTGATATTCTATGACAGTGGAGAAGTAGGGTGGACAGAGAGACAACTATAAGCGAGAGGCAGGGAAGCAAAAGGAAACCTTTGCAAACCCAAAGATGAAAAGCATTTGAAGAGTCCTTTCACCTCGACTGACTCCTGGAAAAGGAGAAATGTCTGCTCCTGCGTGTCATTAGCCATAAATACAGAGGTGAAGAGTTCCAGGGCAAATAACATCAAAGGCAAAGGGAAAGTGTGACCGGGCCAAGGCGTCCCACCCAGTCCCCCTGCATGAGCTGGGTTTAACCTGATTTTCCAGCACACCAACCAAACCAGGAGTTTCAGCACTAAGTGTGAATATTTCTCCAAAACTGCCACATGAGCCTCCAAGTGGCATTATAAGCGGTCACTCCTGAGGACCAAGGAGCCTGCTAAAAATAGAACCAGACATTTTAGTCCCTTCTTTCCTCAGTGGTGATTGCATGGGACCCTTGAATTTGACTTGGATGAATAAAGCCCCTCAGAGTTGCAGATTCCCCCTAAGGGTTTTGACATCACCCGCAAAGCACTCGCCTGCTAAGGGCTGCACCATGTTGACCTCTGACCAAATGGAAAGATCTAGTTCCTGAGAGAGTTCTGAGATAGCTATTCATCTGTAAGGAAGTTAAAACACAAGTCTGTGGGACTGAGAAATCATTTGGAACTAGTCATTCATTCCGGGAATTTAAAATGTGAAAATTGTTATTTTTATTGCTCTAAAATTGATAAATTTGGCAAATCATTATTCAATATGTAAATTTAAAAAAAAGAGTAACCAAATGTGAAAATGCAGAGCAAGAGAAAAAACAAAGAAGTATTTTTATTTACATTTTTCAGGAAAAGGATAATAATTTCCTCTGAGATGAGGAGAAAATGTAATTTCTCTGGGGTACAGGAAGTGGTTCCATGTGGTGATGTTGACAATACAGTGTCACTCTTGAAATATGTAACTCCCCATACAAACAAACTACCTCTGGCCTTTCCTTGAATGTAGGTCCATAAATTTGCCAATGAATTAATTTAAATAATAAAAACTTTTTGAGACATAAAAAGAAATAAAAACTACTATCACATACTTCTGAATAAAGGTAGTTGGTTGAGCCACCTTTGGATTTGATTTGCCTCACCTCCCTCCCAAACCCCACGCACAAACCCCTATTTCTAGAACCTTAAATCCACAAAGAGAAGATAAGGCCAGAAAGAGCAGCAAACTTTAGGGAACTATAATGCAAATGGACTAATGGCAACTAGCTTGCCAAACTTGAAAAAAACAAATACCAACCTTGAAATACAGAAGTCCAGGAGAAAGATGATTTAAATCACAGAATTGCCAAATGATGCAGCAGTACCTTGGATCCCAGGCACCCCTGCAAGAGAAGGTGATGTGGTGGAGAGGACATTGAACACAGGAAGTGTTTGAAAACATAGAAGGCAGTTAGGTAACCAAATCCCCCTCAATCCACTCAGCTGCTCCAAATAGCCTCTTCTACTCCCACCCTAAACTGAGAGGTTATTCTGCAGAAAAGTTAACACAGCAACTCTAATTGGGAGAAAAGGTAGCAGGCAAGACTAAGGGCAGGAGTCCTATAATGGAAGAGGGGAGATGAGTGAAGAGCTGTCAAATTACAGTTCCTTCTCTTTTTCATTATTATTTTTTTTTACCATTTTAAAAATTATTTTTAACAGGACAGTAGGGTATATTTTGAAATAATATACATACATAGAATAAGTATAATTTGTTCCAATTAGTCTCTCATTATTGTGGTTGTACTGATGTGGAGTTACATTGGTATGTATTTATATATGAGGATAGGAAAGATATGTCTGATTCATTCTACCGTCTTTCCTGTTACAGTCCCTGCTCCCTTCTCTTCATTGTCTAGTTCAATGAATTTCTAACTTTCTCCTCCCTTGTAGTGGGTTAGCATCCCACAACAGAGAGAACATTCTGCCTTTGGTTTTTTGGGATAGTCTTATTTCATTTAGCATGATATTCCCCAGTTTCATCCATTTACAAGCAAATACCATAATTTCATTCTTATTAATGGCCAAGTTATATATATATATATATATATATATATATATATATATATATATATATATATCTCACAT
>NW_026012045.1:0-2788 GCF_001458135.2 Marmota marmota marmota | reverse complement strand
TTTTTTTTTTTTTTTTTTTTTTTTTTTGGTATCAGGAATTGAACTCCAGAGCACTAAAACACTAAAGCCACATCCCCAGGCCTATTTTGTATTTTATTTAGAGACAGGGTCTCACTGAGTTCCTTAGCACCTTTTTGCTGAGGCTGGCTTTGAACTTGTGATCCTCCTGCCTCAGTCTCCCTAGCAGCTGGGATTACAGGCGTGCGCTACTGTGCTCCACTGCAAACATCCTTTTCAAAATAAGAAATCAGGATCACTATTGCCTGTAGTCACCACTCTTAAACAACGGAAATCTAAGTTTGGACAGGAGGTATGTGGCATAAGGATGGGAAAGGAAAAAGTAACTTCTTATTGTCCACACAAAAAAATCTAGTGAAGGAACTGAATGTTTCTGGATTCAGGATCAATGTATTAAAATCAACAGCATTTCTTTATCAGCAACAAGCAATTTGACATCATTTTTAAAAGAAAAGTAATATGTGTAACTACAAAAAAAAAACTTTTTATAAGATTATTAGAAATTAATCTTTTTAAAAAAAAATGCAAGACCAGCACAGAGAAAATAAATTACTAATTTTATTTAGAGATATGAAAGAACTTAGTAGAGTTTATTAGTATTAATTCTTCTTAATAATCTCCAGTGGAACTTTTCATGGAATTTCATAAGCTGATCTTAAAATGTGTAAGAATAACTGATCAGGAATAGGAATAAATTGTTCTGAATCTGAACAATGCAGGAAGATACTGCCTTATCAATGCTTACTATAAAGCTATAACAACTACAGTAGAGCCACTGGGGCTAGAGCTAGAAACATTCCTGTGTCTACAGAGAGAAGAGGCGTTAAAGAAGTCAACAGAAACAACCATTTAGGCCCACATCAACAGAGATCTAGATTCCAACCTCACACTGCAAACAAAATAACCTCCAGGTAGATTAAAGGATTGAGGGATTACATGAAAACCTAAAAGTTATGGGAGAGCAAACTACAATCTATTATCTTCTGAAAACAATGTAGAAAGACAAAACTGGACTCACAAGTTTGTCATTAAAAAAGTCAAAACCTAAGAGAAAATATCTACAACCCTCAAATAACCAGAAAATATAAAGAATACTTCCAAATCAGCAAGGAATCTTGAAGGGATTCCATGAAAGTCACAAGTAACTTAGAGAAGAAGCAAGTCAAATGACAAATGCTGAAAGATAAAATGGCACTCAACTTTAAAAAAAATGGTTATTTCCTTAATGTCTGCTAGAGAGAGAGAGAAAGAGAGAGAGAGGGGGATTTTTTTTTAATATTTATTTTTTAGTTTTTTCGGCGGACACAACATCTTTGTTTGTATGTGGTGCTGAGGATCAAACTAAGGCCACACACATGCCAGGCGAGCGCACTACCGCTTGAGCCACATCCCCAGCCCCAAAGGAAATAACCATTTTAGGAATGGCAAGGTATCATTTCACACTCATTCAATTTGCAAGGCAAGTAAATCAAATCATTTCAAGTAAGGGTGAAGACAGAGGTACACAAGCACTCATAAACGGTGGGTATGTGAGCAAGTCAGCAATGACTAATAAGAGATAATCAGTGATCCGTTTGTAGGTGCCCATTTAGAGAAACTCGAGAGTTCTGTGCAAGGAGATACAAATAAGAATGCTTGTTGTAGTACTGTTTGAAAAGGCAAAAAAGCACAAAGATCCTCTCAGTTTGACATTAGTTAAATAGTTACAGTGAACTGAATACATTGATACATATAAACATGGGAATTATTTGAAATGTACTTTGGAGAAAAAAATTACAAAAACAATATGTGCAATATGATAACATTTATGTAAATCCTTAAAACATACAACAATGGTGTATACTGCTATGGACATACATGTAAGTAATACAAGTAAGTACAGCAAGCTTTAAAATAATACATAGTTTAGAAGAGTGAGATGATGTGGTTTAGCAATATCTGTAGTGGTTCATTTAGAGAGAAAGATGAATTAGTAAAATGTTAAAATCTGTTTCTCTTTGTTGCAGATGGGCATATTATTTTCACTAGTTTTAAGTAAGTGTGAAGGGCTTCATAAGAAATTTTAAATAATTTGCTACTACATTTCCACTATGAAAGCATTTAGCAGATACTAGGAAATAGGAAAAGAACTATCCTCCATTCTCCTACTCACACAGAGCTAACTGTTGATATCTTTTCACATATAATTAAACAGACAATATTAATGTGCTAGAATTTTTTACTTTGCTCTTAAGAGAATGTTATTATTTCAAACATAAAATTTATACATCCCTGTGGTTAAAAAATAAATTAAATTGCTGAGGAGGTGTATATAAATGAAGCAGCTTCATTCTACCACGAACTCTATTCCTATGGTTAACAGCTTCCCATTTATCAGGTCCAAAAATTATGCTTTTATAACTAAGCAGAATGCAGTACCACTGAAGTGCCCCTGGGTGGAAGCAGAGTTCTCAAACTGTAAGATGTAACTTCAGTTAATTCTTAGATATAATGAATTTGATCGCAGCATTTCTAAAATATCATAATACAAGTCAAACCAACTCTTGTACATTTTCATATTCAAAAAATTTCAAATTTCTGTTTACAACAATCATTTAAAAACTTAGACCAATTATTCACATTTAGTGTTTTTTCTTTTAATGGGCGGATGTCTATTTTGCCCCTCACTCACACACAATAAAGAGAGTGTGTGTGTGTGTGTGTGTGTGTGTGTTTAAGGAGAGAGAGAGAGAGAGAGAGAGAGAGAGAGAGAGAGAGAGAATATCTTTTT
>NW_026012044.1:0-2788 GCF_001458135.2 Marmota marmota marmota | reverse complement strand
AGCCCCGCTGGCTGTCCCCCTGCCATCCTGCCTGGTTCAGGTCTGCACTCATTGGCTCCTGCCTTCAGGTACACAGGGCCTCACTCAGTCTCAGGCAAGGGCCTTCCAAGTCCTAAGCTAGATGTGAGACATCTCCTTGACAATCTGGTCCTCAGTTTCCCCACTAGGGAAGGATGTAATTTCCCTCAGATTCTCAAAAGAGGACGTGGCCTTTCCAAAGGCAAAGACTTCCTGCTCTGGGATGAAGATTTTATGTGTGTCCGCCCCCTGCCCCCAGCCTAGGATTCCTAGGATTTCCTTAAGAAAGACCCTTGGATCAGGCTCACTGCTTCTTGAGCGTTAAGTGGGACATAGAACATTCCTTCCTTTGATGTCCTCTACCATACCCTCTACCCTAAGCCTTGGGCCAGTCTTGTGACTCCTTGCCAAGTTGAGAGGCCCTAACTGGGCTGCACCCCCTTCCCTTTTTGCCCCCCTCTTATTTCTGCTGAATGTGCCCTTGATTCTCAGATATTCCCCACCTAATCCTTGGCCTATACATAAGGAAAGGGGTGTTATAGGGGGCCCAGTTGTGGGGCCCACTGTCCACATACCCAGGGCCAAGAGCCAAGAAATGGCCCCCACACCTGCAGGGCTACCAGGTGCCCAAAAGCTCCTAGAACTGTAATGCCAGATTCGTGGGACCCCAATAGACCTCCAGGAGCCGAATCCGGTGCAATTACACAAGACTCTTTATTGTAGGCTCGAGCCTGGACTCTCAACCGTTTCCAAAGCAGCGGTCCCGAGTAGTGAGTCCCAACCCTTAGTTCAGTGAGGATTTATAGGTTTTGGGGGGATACTCTATGCATCACAACATCACACAGCAAATCATTTTATATCGCGGGAAAATCAAACAATTCTTAACATTGATTAATACATTCACTGGCGGCAACAAGTTGGGTAAGGGTAGTTGGTGAGTTCAAATGGTGGATACATTTGAACTGATTGGTTTAGGCCGGGAGGGGTTGCAAGAGTGTATATGCCAAACTGCAGGGTGGCCTAATCATGTTATCAATCACCAAAACTACTGGGGGGTCACCTGTCATTTCAGATATCATTCCTGTCTCATGCTGATTGGTGGTTGCTAGGGGGTTGCTATGGGTCCTCACCTAGCATAACTGAGTCAGGGGCACCTAGTGCCGCAGATCCCTTCTGTTAAACAACTCAGCAGGGTGGATATGTGCCTAAGAGCCTTCTGTGGGTTTTTCCAAGGACAAGAGTCATGCCCCCTCCCTCTGGACAGGCCTTGAGGTAGAAGCTGGTTTCTCAAAAATGGAGTCACATTAGTTTCTCAGAACCTGGGATGGAGAGCCTAGCATCTCCAGACCTTTCCTCTTGGGCCTCTTGGGAAGTCAGGGCATATAGGATGAGACTCAACCTAGTCACCCACCAGCCTGGATAATACCAAGTTCGCCTGAAACAATTCCATAAAATAGGAAGGGAACTTGTTTATTGTTAGTCCTAATAGGGTAGTAGATTACTCAGAAATTACAAAGTTTCAGTTAAACATGAGTAAGTATCGGAGATATAATGGTCAATATGGTTGTTGCAGTTAATTTACTGCATACGTGAAAACTGATAATAGAGTTGGGTACAGGGCTGCCCATCTATAAGCCCAGCTACTGAAGAGACTGAGGCAGGAGGATCACAAGTCAAGGATCAGTAACTTAAAAAGAATTGTTTTAAGTATATATAAATAAATAAATAAAAAGAGTCCTGGGGATGTAGGTCAATGGTAACACACCCCTGGATTTAATCCTCAGACGTGGAAAAGGAAAGAAAAATTGACCATCACTTTTGTGGGTTTTCTGTCTGTTTGAGGTGGAGTTCCCAGTATGTTGGCCAGGCCAGTCTTGAACTTCTGAGGTCAAGCAAACCTCCTATGTCAGTGTGATGAGTGCTGGAAGGCAGGTGTGCACCACTGGACTGGCTAGAAAAGGGATTGTAAACTGGGTTTGGTGGCACATGACTAATTCCAGCAACTCAGGAACTGAGGCAGCTTTAGGCTAGCCTCTGCAATTTAGCAAGACTGTATCTCAAAATAAGAAGAGCTAGGGATAAAGCCAAGTGGTAGGATGTCCTTGGGCTCAACCCCCCAGTGCTGGGGGAAAATGTGTGTATACACACACACACACACACACACATTATATATTTCATTATATAGAAGGATTTGGAGAGTTTAGATTTCTGCTTTGGGGTAATATGAATAAGCATGAAAATTACTGACCTTGAGTGAGCTAGGCAAGAGCTCTACCACTGAGCCACACCAGAGACCTTACATTTAAATTTGGGTTATTTTCTCACTGTTAGTTATTGGAGCACCCCACTTTTATCTTTTTTTTTTCCATTTTCTTTTTTTTTTAATTTTTTATTGTTGGTTGTTCAAAACATTACATAGTTCTTGATATATCATATTTCACACTTTGATTCAAGTGGGTTATGAACTCCCATTTTTACCGCATATACAGATTGTAGAATCACATCAGTTACACATCCATTGATTTACATATTGCCATACTAGTGTCTGTTGTGTTCTGCTGCCTTTCCTATCCTCTACTATCCCCCCTCCCCTCCCCTCCCCTCCCGTCTTCTCTCTCTACCCCCTCTACTGTCATTCATTTCTCCCCCTTGTATTATTTTTCCCTTTCCCCTCACTTCCTCTTGTATGTAATTTTGTATAACCCTGAGGGTCTCCTTTCATTTCCATGCAATTTCCCTTCTCTCTCCCTTTCCCTCCCACTTCTCATCC
>NW_026012043.1:0-2789 GCF_001458135.2 Marmota marmota marmota | reverse complement strand
AAAAAAAAAAAAAAAACAAACCTGAGAGTCATTGGGATAGAAGAAGGCATAGAGGTTCAAACCAAAGGAATGAAAAATCTATTGAATGAAATAACCCTAGAAAACTTCCCAGATATGAAAAATGGAATGGATTGCCAAATCCTGGAAGCCTACAGGACCCCACACATTCAAAACCGTAATAGACCAACTCCAAGACACATAATTATGAAGATACCCAACATACAGAACAAGGAGAGAATGTTAAAAGCTATGAGAGAAAGGAGGCAGATTACATTCAAGGGTAAACCAATTAGTTTAACGGCTGATTTTTCATCACAGATGTTGAAAGCAAGAAGATCCTGGAACAACATATTTCAAACACTAAAAAATAATCGATTCCTACCAAGAATACTGTATCCAGCAAAATTAAGCTTCAGATTTGACAATGAAATTAAAATATTTCATGATAAACAAAAGTTAAAAGAATTCGCATCCAGAAAACAAGCACTGCAAGGCATCTTGAGCAAAACACTACAAGAAGAGGAATTTAAAAACAGCACCCAAAACTAACAGTGGGAGGTAACTCAGTAAAGGGAAGGAAAAAAACAACCAAAAAGGAAAAATTAGCCATATTAAAATAAATAAATAAACAAGCATGACGGGTAGTACTAACCATATTTCAATAGTAACCTTAAAAGTTAATGGCCTAAATTCACCAATTAAGAGACATAGGCTAATAACCTGGATTAAAAAAACAAATCCAACAATATGCTGCCTTCAGGAGACTCATATGATAGGAAAAGACATACACAGACTGAAGGTGAAAGGTTGGGAAAGATTAACCACTCACATGGTCCTCGGAAACAAGCAGGAGTGGCCATACTCATATCGAATAAAATCAACTTCAAACCTAAGTTAATCAAAAGGGATAAAGAAGGAAACTATTTACTGTTAAAAGGAACCAGCCACCAACAAGACATAACAATTATCAATATATATGCACCAAACAATGGTGCTTCAACGTTCATATAACAAACTCTCCTCAAGTTCAAGAGTCAAATAGACCACAACACAATAATTATGGGTGACTTCAACACACCACTTTCTCCATTGGACAGATCCTCCAGACAAAAGCTGAATAAAGAAACTATAGAACTCAATAACACAATCAATAACCTAGATTTAACTGACATATATAGAATATATCAACCATCATCAAGTGGATACACGTTCTTCTCAGCAGCACATGGATCCTTCTCAAAGATAGACTATATATTATGCTATAGGACAACTATTAGTAAATATAAAGGTGTGGAGATAATACCATGCAACTTATCAGATCATAATGGAATGAAACTGGAAATAAATGATAAAAGAAGGAAGGAAAAATCCTGCATCACCTGGAAAATGAACAATATGTTACTGAATGATCAATGGGTTACAGAAGACATAAAGGAGGAAATAAAAAAAAATCTTGGAGATGAATGAAAATACAGACACAACATATCAGAATCTATGGGACACAATGAAAGCAGTTTTAAGAGGGAAATTGATTTCCTGGAGTTCATTCCTCAAAAAAAAGGAAAACCAACAAATAAATGAACTCACACTTCATCTCAAAACCCTAGAAAAGGAAGAGCAAAACAACAGCAAATGTAGTAAAAGGCAAGAAATAATTAAAATCAGAGTGGAAATCAATGAAATTGAAACAACAACAACAAAAACAAAAAAAACATTGAAAAAATTGATAAAACAAAAAGTTGGTTCTTTGAAAAAACAAATAAGATAAACAGACCCTTAGCCATGATAACAAAGAGAAGAAGAGAGAGAGCTCAAATTACTAACATACAGGATGAAAAAGGCAATATCACAATGGACACTACAGAAATACAGAAGATAATTAGAAATTATTTTGAAACCCTACATTCCAATAAAATAGAAGATAGCGAAAATATTGATAAATTTCTTAAGTCATATGATTTGCCCAGATTGAGTCAGGAAGATACACACAATTTAAACAGACCAATAACAAAGGAGGAAATTGAAGAAGCCATCAAAAGACTACCAACAAAGAAAAGCCCTGGACCTGATGGATATACAGCAGAGTTTTACAAAACCTTCAAAGAAGAATTAATACCAATACTTTTCAAGTTATGTCAAGAAATAGAAAAAGAAGGAGCTCTTCCAAATTCATTCTATGAGGGCAACATAACCCTGATCCTGAAACCAGACAAAGACACTTCAAAGAAAGAAAACTACAGACCAATATCTCTAATGAACTTAGATGCAAAAATCCTCAATAAAATCCTGGCAAATCGAATACAAAAGCATATCAAAAAAATTGTGCACTATGATCAAGTAGGATTCATCCCCAGGATGCAAGGCTACTTCAATATACGGAAATCAATAAATGTTATTCAACACATCAATAGACTTAACCATAAGAACCACATGATCATCTCAATAGATGCAGAAAAAGCATTCGACAAAGTTCAGCATCCCTTTATGTTCAAAACACTAGAACAAATAGGGATAACTGGAACTTACCTCAACATTGTAAAAGCTATATATGCTAAGCCTCAGGCTAGCATCATTCTGAATGGAGAAAAACTGAAGGCATTCCCTCTAAAATCTGGAACAAGACAGGGATGCCCTCTATCACCACTTCTATTCAATTTAGTCCTCGAAATACTAGCCAGAGAAATTAGACAGACAAAAGAAATTAAAGACATAAAAATAGGAAAAGAAGAACTTAAAATATCACTATATGTGGATGATATGATAATATATCTAGCAGGCCCAAAAGGGTA
>NW_026012042.1:0-2789 GCF_001458135.2 Marmota marmota marmota | reverse complement strand
TTAGGGTTATGGCTAGGTCTAGTGTTAGGGTTATGGCTAGATTTTGGTTTAGCATAAAGTTTAGAGCTAGGTTTGTGTTAGGGTAAGGGTCATTGTTTGGGTTACGGTTAGGTTTAAGGTTAGGGCCAGAATTAGGGCTAGGTTTAGGTCTAGGGGTAGGGTTGGTGTTTGAGTTAGGTTAAGGGTTATTGTTAGGCCAAGGGCTTGTTTTTTGTTTGTGCTAGTGCTAGAGTTATGGCTAGATTTAGGATTAGGCTTTTTTCTAGGTCTGGTGTTAGGGTTAGGTTTAGGTATAGGGTTACCTTTAGGGCTAATTTTAGGTTTCGGTTTAGGGTTAGGGTCAGGTTTAAACCTAGGGTTAGAGTTAGGGTCAGAGTTAGGGTTAGAGTTTGATTAGGGTTAGAGCTGAACGATGAGGGCTAGGGTTAGGATTAGTATTAGAGTTATGGTTTGTGGTAGGCTAAGGATTAGGATTAAGACTAGGGTAGCATTAGGGTGAAGTTTGGCTTAGGGTAAGGAACAGGGTTAGAGCTAAGTTTGGGGATAGTATTAGGGTTAGGGATAGAGCTAGGGTTAATGTTAGGGTTAGATTTAAAGCTAGGTTTTGATCTCAAATTAGGGCTAGATTTTCTGGTAGGGCAGGGCCATGGCTAATTTAAGAACTAGAGTTCCAATTATGTTATTTTTATGGTTAGGTTTAGGTTTAGGGTGATGTTTAGGGCTAGGGTGATGTTTAGAACTAGGGTTAGTTTTAGGGTCCGAGTCAGGGTCAGCATAAGTTCTAGAGTTAGGATTAAAACTCGAATTAGTGCTAGGTTTAGGGCTAGGTATAGGGTTAGAGTTTGATTTAGGGTAAGGTTTACGGTTAAGCCTATGACTCAGTTTTATTTGAGTGCTAGGGCTAGGGTTAGGGCTAGTTTTCCAATTAGCATTAGGCATAGGGCTAGTGTTAGGGTGAGGTTTAGGCTTAGAGTTAGGGTTAGATTTAGAGTTAGGATTAGATTTAGGTTTAGGGCTAGGGAAAAATTTAGGGCTAGAGTTGGGGCTAAGTTTAGGGCTAGGGTTTGGGTTATTTTAAGGTTTAAAATTAGGGATAAGAGTACATGAGAGTTAGAGTTAGTCTTAAGGCTAGGGTTAGGGTTAGGTCAAAATTAGTACTAGGATTAACGCTAGGATTATTGTTAGGGCTAGCCCTTGTTTTAGGGTTAGGGTTAGGGTTAGGCTAGGTTAAGTGCTAGGATTAGGGCTAGGTTTTGTGTTAAGGTTAGGGCTAGGATTAGGGCTAGGGCTAATGTCAGGTCTAGGTTTATGTTTATGGTTAGTTTTAGGGTGAGGTTTATGGCTAGTTCTAGTGTAAGTGTTAGGTTGAGGGTTAGGGTCAGTTTTAGAGATAGGGTTATTATTAGGTTCACGGTAAGAGTTATAGTTTAGGTTAGGTTAAGGATAAGGGTTAGGGCTCTAATTAGCATTAGGGTTAGGGCTAAGTTTAGGGTAATGGATATGGTTAGGTTTAGGGTTCAGGTTAGGTTTAGGGTAATGGATAAATTTAGGGTTAGAGATATGGTTAGGGTTATCCTAGAGTTAGAATTAGGGTTAGGGTTATGGTTAGGGTAAAGGATAGGGTTAGAGCTAGGGTTAGGTCTAGGTTTATGCTTAGGATTAAGGCTAGGGTTAGGATTTGGGTTAGGGCAAGTTTTACAGTTAGGGTTAGGTTTAGGGTAATGTTTAGGGCTAGGGCCAGGTTTAGGGTTAGGGTTAAAATGAGGTGTAGGGCTCAAATTAGGGCTATGCTTTGTGTTAGGTAGGGCTAGGTTTATAATTAGGGCTACTGTAAGAAGTAGGGTTATGATTAGGGCTACTTTTAGCATTAGGTTTAGGGCTATGTCTAGTTTTAGGGTTAGGTTTATTTTTAGGGTGATGTTAGATGTAGGGTTAGTTACAGGGTCAGAGTCAGGGTCAAGGTTACTTTTAGGGTTAGGATAGGACTGAAATTAAGGCTAGGGTTAGGGCTAGGTGTTGGGCTAAGTTTTGGTTTAGGTTAAAATTTAGGGTTAGGGCTGTGGCTCGGTGTTGTTTTAGGGCTAGAACTATGTTAGGGCTAGTTTTAGGATTAGCGATAGTGTTAGGGCTAATGTTAGTGTGAGTTTTACGGTTAGGTTTAGGGTTAGATTTAGAGTTATGGTTAGATCTAAGGTTAGGGCTAGGGCTAGGGTTAGGGCTAAGGTTAGGGCAAGTGTTAGGGTTATGGTAAGGGATAGAGTTAGAACTAGGAAAAGAGCTAGGGTGAGAGTTGGAGTTAGTCTTAGTGCTAGTGTTAGGGTTAGGGTTAAGGTTAGGGCTAAATTATGGCTAGGATCAGGTCTAGGTTTAGTTGTAGGTTTAGGTCTAGGGCTAGGGTTAGGGTTAGGTTTAGGGGAAGGGATGGAGTTATAGCTTGGTTCAGAACTAGGGCAAGGGATAAAATTAGGGATAGGGCTAAATTAGGGTACAGATTAGGATCAAGGCTAGGTTTAGGGCTAGGATGAGGGCTAGCATTTGTGTTAGGGTTATGGCAAGTATTGGGGCTAGGGCTAATATCATGTCTAGGTTTACAGTTAGGGATAGTTTTAGGGTAAGGTTTGTGGCTAGGTCTAGTGTCAGAGTTAGGTTTAGGGTAAGGTTCACCTTTAGAGCTAAGGGTATTAAAATGGTCAGGGTCAGGTTTGGGGTTTGGGTGGGTTAAGTTTTAGGGTTAGAACTCAAATTAGCATTATGGTTAGAGTAGGGTTAGGGCAATGGATAGGGTTAGG
>NW_026012041.1:0-2789 GCF_001458135.2 Marmota marmota marmota | reverse complement strand
CATTTGCCTCCTGATTACCTTAGTTGGAAAATATATATACATATATATGTAAAAATTTTCCATTCCTACTTCTACTTTCTTTCCTTGCACTTCTTGGTATTCTTTGCAGTTCTCACTCTATTGGGAATTTTTCTCTTCTTTTCATCAATTTCTCTTAGACTTTATTCATTAACCTGAGGAACCTTGACTTCTCTTTTCCTTCTTTTGGCCATTTTCTTGAGGGAAAGGACATGTTTCTGTACGTATTAGTCTTTCTTCTTTGGTATAACAAAATACCTGTGGTTGGTTACTTCATAAAAGAAAGAGGTTTATGTATCTCATACTTTTGGAGATCTAAGAGCCTGGTGCTGACCTCTCCTCAGCTCCAGTGAGACCCTCATGGCAAATGATACCACAGTTTCAGGAGCCTGTCTAGAAGGAATCGCATGAGTATTAAGAGTCTCCTCTATCCTAACTCCTTAACTGGAGACAGGAAGTTGGTCACAGAATAATCATTAAACCAAGATTCTCAGGGGCTGGACCTTTCAGTGGCCAGTGGCTGCTCTGCTAAGTAACTTTAGCAGGTAGTCAGGTATGGACATGTGAAAGTTGTGAACTGAAGGTAGGAAGAGCAGATCCAGGGGACAGAACCACATCAGTGCAAGTCCATGGAGGGTGTAGGATGATGCACCTGCAGAGAACTGGGGAGGGCAGTGGAGCTGCCTGCTGCAAGGTCTTGTCATCTGAAGGGGGAAGTGAGTTGGGGGTAGGAGCCACTGGAAGGAAGGTTTGGATTCAATCTTAGATAGCCTTCAAGACTGATGAAGCCCATTTGAACTTCAGAGAGTAGGCTCTGGAAAGTAGGAGACTTTTCGTCCGGAGGCAGTATGGAAGACAAACCTCAAGACATCTCTAAGATAGAATAACTTAGCCCGAAGGTACGATATGCTCAGGTATGAGATTGGAGAATATCTTTAAAAATGAAGAAATGAGAATATCTTGAAAAATCAAAATCCACCTTAACTGTCGACGGAGGATAATGACACTGAAATCATGGTCAGCAAACCTTGTCCCTGTGCCCAGCACAGCTGTTGACATGTAGCCTTGCCTCTGTGTCACCTGCAGCTCTTTCTTCAGCTCCTGGCCTTTCCTCTAGTTCTTTGTGAGTACCTTGAAGTGCTAGCCTGTGTCTCCATCTTTTCTTTGCATGCAGTTTCATCTGTTTTTATTTCTTTATTCCTCATTGTGCTTACGATTCTCCAAATCCACATACTAGACTTAAACTTTTCCCTAAACTTCAGACACTCTAAATCAAGAATCTACCTGTATGTTGAACAGGATGTTCAAATCCAGCATATCTAAATAAGGGAACTGAACTTGTCTCCATATGCCCCCTCTGCCCTAACCTGTACCTCTCCCAGCTTTGCCTGAGAGAGAGAAATATATCCACATTCATTTAGTTACTCAGATCAGAAACCTAATCATCAATATGAATTCTTCCTTTCCTCCTGCACCCCAAATTCAATTCCTCAGCAGTTTTCTAACTACAAAATATATCATGAGTTAAAAAAATAAAATAGAATTTATCATCTGAGTAATATGCAACAACAGAGGCATCAGGGTTAGGGGAGAATTTTAATCTCATGAGCCATCACATAAAAAAATAAAAAGTCAATAGAGGAAACTCCATATATGTGGACAATATTTATAATAATATTAGGTGATGAGGAATCATTGATCTCGAAAGATGAATACATGCATTAGGATCTTGAAATATCATTGTCCAGTAAGATAAGTCAGAGTTTCTCATAGGGTTCATTTTAGATCTGGGGCAGGAAATATATTAGCTAAGCCAGGGGTCTTTTGTGATTTCAGATACCAAGGAAGTTATCAAAGATGACTTCAGAACATTGTCACCATAGAGACACTGAAGAATCCTTGCCCAAAGATAAACCCTTATTAACTACATTGGAGGAAAAATCCAAGTAGATGGAAATACAACAAATATAATATAAATCCTGGAGTGTGAAATATTTTTCTGATCAACTAACTCCTCTGTTTTCTCCACACAGAAGGAGAAGAGAAGGCAGGGAATATTCCCTATGCATACACTGTCCTCCCCAAAGTGGATTATTGACTCCTGCATCACCTTTCCTTTTAAACCTCCATATTTATTTATTTTAGATTTATGTGGAGGAAACATCACATTTTTGGCCTCCACATCAGTGTGTTCTGACAGCTGACAGATATGTGGAGTCATATAAGTACTACCGTAGTCTAGACAACCAACAGTTCCATAGAGACACACAGGTTTGCTTGAGATGGCGCTCCATGCCAGGCCTAGCTATCCCTTTCATAGAGAGTCATATAAGCAGAATGATCTGCTAGATAGCACTTTACATCTGGACTGTTTCTCATAGCACACTTCCTTTGAATTGTTCCTAGTGGTATGCATCAATCATTTTCTTCTTTGTTAATGCAGAATTACATTTTGTGGATATGCCCCATTTTGCTTGTCTGATCACTAATTCTAGATTATTTGAATCATTTTTCAGTATGAGTGACTATGAGTAACTCCATTGCAATGTCCACTCACTGATTTCATTGTAATTATCTTTTATCTCTCTTTGGCAAATATCAAGGGGTGGGATTGCTGGGTCATGATATATTTAATTTTGTAAGGTATTGTCAAACTTCTTTTTAAAGTGACTAAACAATGATCATTTTTTTTAAAAAAAAGACTATTATCTTTAGAAGGTGGTAGAGAAAAATTGTTAGCACCAAAAAGTAGTATTCTGCAATCTGTATAT
>NW_026012040.1:0-2789 GCF_001458135.2 Marmota marmota marmota | reverse complement strand
CTTCCCAATAACTCAATCTCCCAGCAAACCTCCAGTGTCTCTTACATAATATTTCTGCACAAATTCTGTCGTCATTCCACCTCCTAACTTTCCTAAACCCCTTTTTAATTTTTATGTCTACATTGTCTTTTATTCTCTATCATGTCAATAAATTTTTCTAACCTTCTGTTCAAAAGTGTCATTGAACAATTTTGTGTTCACTTGTAGTTAACTAATCCAGGAACCCTAGAATTTATTGACCCAGCATGGGGCAAAAAAGATCTATCAACAATTAATTTCATAGGAAATTTTCTGTTATTAAAGTTGCCTCTCTTTTGTGTAATATTTTGACTTTGCAGAAGGTCCTTGTATGTTTTTTATTGTACCCCCATGACCATTGGAAGGAAGTAGAGAAGCTATTATGACTTATTTTCAGACTAAAATCTAGGAAGTTCAACAACTTTTCATGCCACCCCTGGGTCAGTTGTTAAGTCTGTATAAGATCAGAGACTGAAAATCAAACCCAGTGCCTCTCCCACTTCCAAATGAAGGGGAGCAGCCATTCTTTTCTAAAATTTTAGCACCACCAAGACATGGACTGTTTCTGACCTTGGTCCCTTCATTTATTTAATCATCCTCTCTTAACTGATGATATTCAGATCCATTCCTTTTATATAGTCTACTGACCTCACTACTTTATATGAAGGCCAGATCTTTCTTCCAAGCTCTCAGCTCTCTTTTTTTTAAGCTTTATGTGCTATATTTTTTCATTTATTCATTTTTTAATTTATTCTTTTTAGATATACATGACAGTATTGTGCATTTTGACATATTATACATTCATGGAGCATATCTTAGTCTAATTGGGATCCCATTCCTGTGGTTGTACCTGATATAGAGTTTCACTTGAGTATTCATATATGAACATAGGAAAGATATGTCCAGTTCATTCCACTGTCTTTCCTGATGCTATTTCCACTCCTTTCCCTTCATTCCCCTTTGTCTAATCCACTGAACTGTTATTCTCTCTCTCCTTATTGTGTGCTAGCATCCACATATCAGAGAGAACATTCGACTTCTGGTTTTGGGGGATTGGCTTATTTCTCTTAGCATGATAATCTCCAGATCCATTCATTTACTGCCAAATGTCTTAAAGTCTCCTGGGCTCTGTCTCTGGAGACCACCTGACTCACAGAAGAAACTATACTTTGCAGGTGCTGTTGGGCACCCAGATGTCTCTAGCTCCACTGATGCTTGAAAACAGCTGCAGAAAAACTTGAGATAAAAGGTCTTATGTGAAGTTTCTTAATTAGACTAAGATATGCTCCATGAATGTGTAATATGTCAAAATGCACAGTACTGTCATGTATATCTAAAAAGAATAAAATTAAAAGTGAATAAATAAAACAATATAGCACATAAAGCTTAAAATGTCAAATGGTGTTTTTTATTATTTTTTAATAGTTGATAGCTCTTTATTTTATTTATTTATTTATATGTGGTGCTGAGAATCGAACCCAATGCCTCACACATGCCAGGCAAGTGCACTATTACTGAGCCACAGTCACAACCCCTCAAATGGTGGTTGTTAGAAAATATATGGTTCAGTTTTTTGGACATAATCTTTATGCCCAAGATTTCTGTCCTCTTCTAGCATCTCATACAACCATGTCATGACCCATATGTGAAACCTTAGCCCCAGTGAAACCATAGCCAGCTAGTAGCAAAGCTGAGTTTAGAACTCACAGCCCAGGGTTCTGTCCTCTGCACCAGCTGTGCGACTGATAGAGAAAGTGGCTGGACCTTCCAGGTTTGGGGGAAGCCATGTTGGGAGGTGTCAGCACCTGGTGGGTCCTTGGTCTCTGCTATTTTTTGTCAGGAGGGCTCTTCTCTTGGATTGGTCAGTGAGGACCCCGGGATTTGAGATAAAGCTTGAGCAAAGAGAATGGAGAGGAAAAGGGATTCCAGGGAACTGCTCCTCAGTGACCTCTGCTCTTCAGCTCCAATCTGTAAAGTGGCAAAGACCAGGGCACAGATGCAGTTCACCACCCTCAGCTTCCTTGCTGCAAATTAAGACAGAAGGTGATAAGAGAAAACCCTCTCTCATTTCTCTCTTCATAGAGCCAGTCCTCCCCCTTGTGTTGCCTGGGGAATGAGGGGGAAGTGTTGGTTTCATTGCTGGTCCTGATCCAGCGGTGCCTCTCTGCACATCTGCAGGGGCTCTGTGGCTGGTTCCAGAGACTCTGATGGTTCTCTGAATTTAGATTGTGAATTTGGTGGGTCATGGTTATGGTGTCTCCCCTCAATAATTTAATGGTTCACTCTGACATGCCCTGTTTATGGGAACCAGAGTAAAGTTCCAGAGAGAAAATACAAGACAGTGATAGCACCTAAGAACAATGATCAGAGAAGGGGACTTTCAGTCTCCATTTCTCCAGGTAGAGATGATGCCTCCTGGGAGTCAGGGTCTGGAGAAATTTGTAGAAGTTGTCTTTAATTTTAGACCAGACCCACGGCTGAGTCATTCTCAGAACTGATATTGTTCCTTGCATGAGTACCATGCAGGGAAGCCTTCTTCTCTAACAGTTCAGCTTTAGGATGGATAAAAATTACCCAGAAATATTGTTTAAAAAAATGCAGATTTCACAAAATTTTCTAGAGGTTATAATTCAACTGATCTGGGTGGTGTTCAGGAATCTGTATTTTAAACAAGCACAGGGGGATTCTGCTGCAGTCTTTCACTGACCCAGTTCAAAGTCTCTATATAAGTATTTCCTATCACAGTAGCCTCAGTTTCTAGTCTGTCTTGT
>NW_026012039.1:0-2789 GCF_001458135.2 Marmota marmota marmota | reverse complement strand
TTGGAGAAGTTTATTTTGGCTGAGAGTTTTGGAGATTCAGTCCATGATGGTCCAACTTCTTTGCTCTGGGTCCAAGATGAGGAGAAAACCACGGTGGAAAGGTGTGCTAGAGGAGTACTTCTCACCTCATAGTGGTCAGGAACCAGAGAGAGAGAGAAGGGAAGGGGCTTTCAGGGCACACCCACCAGTCACCCCCTCCTCCAGCCACACCCCACCTGCCTACAGTTACCACCCAGTTAGTCCAGTTGAACTAGGATGGACAGGTTAGGTTCCAGCTCTCACAATCCAATCGTTTTACCTCCTAACATTCCTGCACTAACACAGGAGCTTTGGGAGTACACTTTATACCTAAACCTCAACAGAGGACCTGTACCAGGCTGCATCTAGAGAAAGGTAAAGGAAAGAGGGATTGAGGACATTAGCCTTAGCATGAGTGGAATCTTTTTCCTCTGATTCTAGAACTTTATTTTTTTTCCCATATCTATATTATTATTTTGAATTTTAAAAAGTTAAGTTGAGCTATTTTTATTATGCTGTTTCAGTAAGTAACACTTTTTTCCATTAAAAACATTGGTGAATAGGCTATATGGTATACGGCTACTTTGGTCTATTAAGGAAATTTAAATTTCCGGGGCTCTGTTAAACTAACAGCAGCTCCAATCATTTGTGGCAGATGGGAAGCCACTAGCTTCCATGTTTTACCTTTCCTCTCCCATCACCCTACATCTAATAAGCTACTCTACTGGAGATTCTTCTTCTATCCTATCTCATGCCTTTCTACTCCTCTCCATTCCCATGGCAACTATCCATGCTGGAAGCCCCTGTCTTTCACCTGAACATCACATGTCTTCGTTCATTGCAGACACCACTACTTGAGTGTTGAGGTAGGAGCTGGGACTGTAGCTGGGGATGAGATGCAGATCCTGCTTTATCAGTTGCTCACAGTCTAGTCAAGAAGCAGGACAGGCAAGTTGAGAGTAAGTACTATTTAGAGCAGAGAAGCCAACATGTTTTCCGTACGTTGGAGGGCCACCCATCCCTGGCAGATGGGCAGGGGTGATTTTCTGGAGAAAGAGATGCCAAGCTCATCAGAGAAAGCAGAGTAGGAGAGAGTGACCTGGGCAATGGTTTGGAAGTATGAGTGTGACACATTTAGGGCACTGTCAGGCATTCTGAATAGTGGTAAGACAGTAGCTGGGCAAGCACACACAGGCTGCAGGGGGTCTGTATTGCATTCATTCATCATTCAGCCATTCATCCCATTATAGTTTGGAGTATTTAGACAAAACAGGAGACCAGGTACCCACCGTATATTTAAAGAAACCAAGAAAAATTTCCTTAATGAACGAGATCATAGGTGAGGCATGACAAGAGCTGGATGCAGGGAGGAAAAAAAGGGTTGATACCTCACTAATGTTCTGACCCTGGTTGTCCCCAGGCCCTTGCAGTCTCCAGACCTCACTGCAGCACACAGCTGCAGGGACACTGGGCAACTGAATATCTAGTTAACTCAGCTCCTTCTTTGAGTGAAAACATAAATGTAGGGAGGATGATGGGGTATTCAGCAGTGAGGAGATGAGTCAGGGACTAAGTAGAAGCAAGCTGGATGGTTGAGCAATTTCCTTAAATGATATATGAAAGGAGGATCTTGAAAAGGAATGGGTTTTGATGCGACTTTATATTCAGAACTTATAAAAATGCCGGGCAACGTGCACTCAGCAGAGCATCAGTGCATTAGGAGCCATAATCTAGTTGAGTTTCTACAAAGTAACTCCAACCAAGAAATGAAAAATGAGGGTGTTCGATTTCTGCAAAATCAATTTTTTTTTTTTAGGAAAAAAAGTGTAGTGAATAATGGATGCAATAGAATGGAATAAGTGAATAATACAATGAGAAGGAATTACGAGCAAAACCAGGAGTAGAGTGTGCTCAGAGATAATCTGATCCCCAGCAAAGGGATGTGAACTACTGTTTAGCAATAAAGGTACTTTTGGGCCTGGGAAAAGAATTTTTAAAAAGTAATTTAACATGGACAAAAAAAGAGAAAGAAATGTGAAATATTAAACACTTAAGCCAAGCAATATTGAAAAGACAGAGCAAAATTAAAATAATATATAAACTGTGACAGTTTCCACATTTAAAAAAATAAAATGTTTCCTAAGCCCGACTCCCAAATTGCTCCATCTGGGTGGCTTTTGCTCAAAGTCCTTGGGGGAGGTGCATAGAACCACTCGCCTCTTGTGTACCTCTGTCTTCAGGCAGCCCAGAGCTGTCTTTCCCTTGCACCCAGTGCTCTAGCTACAGTTGGATGAATTGCTTTTGCTTTTTGGGAACTGCTCCAGGTTCTGCAGATTCTCAGGTAAAAGTGCCAGCTTTTAAAACAAGATGGCCAAGATTCTGGAGACAAAATGATAATGTGCATGGGAGGAAAATAAATTCTAAAAAGAGAAGTGAGCATCTGGAACTGTGTTCTAGGGCCAATGAGACTTCCCATCCCTTTACCTTTTCTGCCCAGATTTCTCTATCTCAGCGGTGGTCAAAGTGTGGTTCCAGGACTGAAGCCTCAGCATCACTTCAGAACTTACTAGAAATACTGGTTTTTAAGCCCCATCTCAGACCTACTAAGTCAGAAATGAATTCTAGGGCAGGCCTAGGAATTTATATTGAGATGTGCTGTCCAGCAGATTTTGATGCATGTTCAAGTTTGAGAGCCACTGCCTTGTCTTTGGGCCTGATTTATCCTCAGAAGTCCTTCTTCATGGAAGCTGAGGAAGGGCTTTCACAAGTCA
>NW_026012038.1:0-2790 GCF_001458135.2 Marmota marmota marmota | reverse complement strand
GTGGCCCTTCCTGAAAACCCAATCCATGTTTATTTATTCCTTGATCTATTTGAATTGGTGCTGCTATACCTTGTTCTTGTTCTCCTAATCTGTTTTCTTTCCTAAAACCTTGTCTACCCCTAGTAGTGGACGCATTAGGATTGATGTTATTTGTTAACGTCAAACCTAATTGATCTAGGACATCTCGTCCCCATAAATTTATAGGAAGATGATCCAATACATATGGCTGTATAGTTCCTTCACATCCTTCAGGATCCTTCCAATCTAATACCATTGCACTTCTATGGGGATTAGTTGCCACTCCTAGGCCTCAAAGGGTTTGAGTGGCTTGTTGTAATGGCCAATGTTTTGGCCATTCTTGACGAGATATGATGCTAAGGTCAGCACCTGTGTCCAGTAGCCCATTAAACTCATGTATTTGAATATTTAGTTTTAGCATTGGGCAAGAATATAAATTTAAAGACAGCGTAGCCCAATCTACACCTGTGGAGCCTAATCCCCTGGAAACTCATTCTATAGGACGGCTGGAGAATTTATCATGTAGGCTGGGTATTATTAATAACTGTGCTATTCTATCTCCTGGTGAAATTACTGATATACCTCTTGGAGAACTAGCTATAATTTTTATTTCACCTACATAATCAGGGTCAATTACCCCAGGACTTATCATAAGTCCTTTTAATGTAGAAAAACTGCGTCCCAATAATAAGCCTACTGTTCCTTGGGGAAAAGGTCCTTTTACTCCTGTGGGAATGATTTGAACTCCCATCTCTGGAGTTAGTACTGCTCTGGCAGAGGCGCAGATGTCCAACCCTGGGCTCCCTCTGGTTTGTCTGATGAGGGATTTAATGTATAATGTGTCCTGGGCACTACCCTGATGGTGTTGCTGGGTTGTTCCACTGCCCTGTATTTCCAGTATGCGACCAGCGCACTGGTTTCATTAGTGAGGTTCTTGGCATAAAAGTTACCTAGCGAGATTGAAATAAAACACACAGACTCAGTTACCTTTTTCTATGACCAGGTCCCAGACAGCTCCCCTCTCTGGTTCCCACCTCGAACCACCCGGTAGGGCAGCAAGGATTACTCAGGGCTAGCAGGAGAGAGAGAGGGGGAGCATGCCAGGGAGTAGCCTTTTATTGGGGAACAAGAAATTCAGGGGAGAATTCCATCCAATGAAGGTTGAGGGGGGCCGCACTACAAGGTCAAGGTCAGTGATTGGCCCCCAGGGACAGTGGTCAGTCACACCCCTACACGGACAGGCTCTCTCATCAGGAGAAGGCTGGGAAAGCTCCGACACAGTTAGCCAGAGCACCTGAGACCCAAACCAGGAGTTGCCCAGTCACGTATGAGAATGGCTTCCCACATATTCCCCCTTTCTTTTCTTAAAAATGAGGCAGCAGTTCACTCTTTGGAGTTTCTGTATTCTTGTAGGACTCGCTATCCTATAATTACAACACAAAAGAGAATTAACAGCAAAGAGAATAATTCAATAATGTACCAGGCCGAGTGTTTAAGAATATTTCCAGGGTTGAATCCATTCAACTCCTTCAATATTGGGTTAGCCAAAGAAGAAGGATCTGAAAAATCAGCTCTATTATTTTGAATGTCTTGGATATGGTGATGAAGTTCCAGAATATCCAAGCTATTATTACTATTTTGCCAAATACCTAACAAATGGTTTTTAACCTTCTCCCAATCCCAGAGAGAAGCATTATACTTGGCAGCTGTAACACACACATATTTATAATTTGCATGGTATTTAAGCCTTTCTTTAAATTTTAAAGCTGAAAGTTCATTACCTATGTCTATAACAGTCACCTCTAAGGCATTTAATTTAGTCTCAATCCTTTCATCAATATTTACTTGATTACGCAGAGCCTTGGAAGTATTTTGAGCTAAATTATTAAGAAATTTTGCATGCTGAATATTTTGAGACAATGTCAGAGACGCAGAGACAGTGGAGGCAATAAAAGAGACTAGCGCCAAAACACCAACGATTATAACTCCAATAGCATGTTTAGGTCTTGCTAGCTGGGCATGAATTTGCTGCAAGACTTGTAAACCAGTATCAGCATACCATGGCTCTGAAATATTAGCAGGTAATAAAACAAAAGAGGGCTGATGAAGTATCAGCACTCCTTTTCCTCCATTATACCTAGTAATACAATTGGTTAGGTTACATTTATAACAAGTAACAATATATCTGTCATCTATCCATTTAACTTTTACATTTCCAATAATTAAAACATAAGGAGATTGGACACAGGCTCGTAAGCTATAGCAAGATCCCTCTTTACAGTTCTTGCCAACAAATTTTGGTAAAGGCTTATCTGTAAAATGTAAGAATTCTGAGGCAGCAATTAAGCACCAAACATCCTTTTGAACACCACCTTCACTATAAGTCAAAATATTACTAACAAATCCTGCAGGTGTCATAGCAGAATTTCTTCGTAATTGTCTTTTATCAATTTTTGGAGACCAGTCTAAAATATACCCACTATCTTTAGACACCTTATGTTGTACAGGAAAGGTATTTACACAATCCATCCATCTAGGAAAGGTGCCAATCTCAATTGTAGAACTATTTGGACAGTGGGGTATCCGTGGAGGTTTTGCTGAAATGACTGGCTTATTATGGGAAAGTCCCATATTAATTACTGATCTAGTATAAGGTTTTAAGTCTCCATAAATAGAATTATTTGTCAGTCTAGGTCTACCAATTGCTGTCTTTTCCTCGAATGATACTTTCAGACAGCCACCATGTTTATCGTGTGACCAACACAAAGGTAA
>NW_026012037.1:0-2790 GCF_001458135.2 Marmota marmota marmota | reverse complement strand
GGGGGGGGGGGGATACTGGGGAGTGATATTGCCTAAATTACATTGTTATATTATGTGCATGTACAAATACATAATGACAAATCTCACTATCATGTACAATTAAATACATCAATAAAAATGTGGAAAAAATGAAGGAAAAACAAGCAAAACAGATATATCTTATTTGAGTGGCTTCTACAACCTCAACCACATTTACATGTATATAAAAACCACAATACCTACTAGACTTGATGTTTATAGATTTACCCTTCTTGGTTTCCCTTCCCTGTGTTATAGACTCCGCAAAGACAAGAATCTTGTTTTAATCATCAGATGTTCAACATTTGTTGAGTAAATTAAACATGACAGCTAATGAACTCAGTGGTCTACAGTGTGTAACCTACCATGTTGTTAGACATAGATTTGAATTTAGTGTGTGTTGAGGCTAGTCTGCAAAAGTCAGCAAGCTCTCAGGAAACCACTTACTGTTCAGAGGACAATGGCTTCCTGTGGTGGCATTGAGTCTTAGAATTCTCAAAGGCCTCTTCTACTTCTTTGGTGAAATTTACACACAATGTCTATACCTGGAGATAATGCAAGTAGATAATGCAGTGCAGGAATCAGAGCAGAGACTTTACAGCCAGATTGTTTAAGTCTTCGCCTATATGACCTGGGGGATATAAATATCACTAGCTATATGACCTAGGGAATATAAATATCACTCACTTTCCAAAACTGTGAGGCTTAAAGGAGATAACATATATAAAGTACTTAACACAATGCCACACAGAGCAGGTACTTGATAATTGTTATTTATCTTTCTCATCATAACATTTCTAAGTAATATCTAGGGCTGTGAATTTGGGACCCTGATTTAAAAGAACACATTGGTTAATGTAAAAATAAGGGAATGGCTGAAGAAAATTAGGTTTAGAAGTCAGTTTGGAAGAAATGTTTTTGTTACAGGAAGAAATAAGAGCTGTTGAAGGTTAGAATATAGACATCTAGATATTGAGAATAAGTTATGTGGAGTTTTTTAAAAAATATTTTTACTGCTGTCATATATATTTAATTAAAATAAATAAATAATTTTTTAAAAAGAGAAAAATATTTTTAGTTGTAGGTGGGCATAATACTTTTATTTTATTTATTTGTTTTTATGTGATGCTGAGGATCAAACCCCAGCCCTATGTGGAGATTTTAACCCATCCCCTATTTTCTGATCTATCTATCAATTGATTGATTGATTGATTGATTGATTTTTGGTAGTACTTGGTGTGAAACCTAGGGCCTCAAAGGTGCAAGACAAGGGTGCAAATATTCTGTTGCTGAGCTACATTCCCAGTATGGCTAACACTTTTTTAAATTAATTAATTCTGTGCACAGAGATTGAATCCCAGTAAAAGCCAGCAGGAATCAGGCACATACATGACAGCAGGTTGAAGAGAAATCAGGTTCCTGAATAATCAACATAGCTTTAGAGCAGAGTCTGTTTATTTTGATTTTGAAAGCATTAATTCTCCAGAACAATGACTTATATACCTCCAGCTTAAACTGGAATTGCTAGAATTTTGTTTGCCTACCTTTGAAACTGGGCACAAAGTTTTTCTTAAATCGTTTGTCTATCTTTCAGTTATCATGGTTGGTGGGCTCCTCAATGTAAAGGCAACTGCTGCTTGAGCAGCCTTCTGTAGAACAAATTAAATAATCATTTTACCAATGGTCAAATCCAAGAGTATGTCTGAGAATTTGTAAGAAATTTAAGCAGATCTGTCATTCATAGCTACCCGTGATTTAAATTCAATGTCTACAAAGACGTGTAATAGAGAAATGACTTTCCCAATATCTACCTTGTTAACTGTTCCTGTAAGAAAGGGAGAATGGTAAGGAATATGGCAGTATCTCTAAGCTAAGTTCCCTGAAACACAGACAACCAGACGAGCAGAAGTAGGAGGTCTTCCCAAGTAGGAATCATGGCTTTGGAGGGAAAGGTCTCAGTTTTATCAGTGAACTGATGACACTTTTCTAAAGTTTACCTCCTATTTCTCTACTCATTTTTGCTCATTTTCCTGCCCTAAGGCTCTATCCTCAACTTCTCTTCTCTGAAGTTACTCCTAGCAGGACCAGGGGGTGATCTGCAACATCTTTAATACTTGTTAAAATTCAGATTCCTGGACCTATTTCTGTTTTCCTGAGTTAATTTTATTAAATTGTTTCTTGTGGTGGTATTATGAATCTAAGAATCTCCAAGGCCTCATTATATGTCTCCATGAAATTCAAGGTGTATTTTACAAACTGCATGTATCTAAGGCAACACAGAGCAAGAGAAAAGGCAGAGACTTTACAGCCAGATTGCTTGGGCATTTAATAGCTCTATGACTTTGGTAATATAAATATTACCCATTTTCTGAGGTTGTGACAGTTAAGAGATAATTTACATATAAGAGATGTTACATGTAAAGGATTTAACATAATGCTACACATAGTAGATATATATATATACACACACATAACAAGTTTCTTGAGTGATTCTGATGTAGACCAAAGCTAGAGAATCACTGCCAATATCCACTCCCAAAGTTTCAAATCCACTTTTAGGATGAGTATGTGAAACTCTCCAGTGGCTTCCCATTTATAAGACCCTACATCACTTCACACTTGTTTGCCTTTCCAGTCTCCTCTCTTGCCTTACTTCTTACCAGAAACCTGTCATTCAGAAATTCCTAGCAGTATTCTAATTTGACTCTCAGCTTTCCTACTAACTTTCTTTTTTTTTAATTTTTAATATTTATTTTTCAGTTTTCGGCGGAC
>NW_026012036.1:10261-14925 GCF_001458135.2 Marmota marmota marmota | reverse complement strand
TTATACTAGACGTAGCCATAAACCTAACCCTAAAACTATCCCTAGCCATAATCCTATAACTGACATTTGCCCTAGCCGTAATTCTAGCCCGAAACGTAACACAAAACAAACCCATAAACCTAATCTAAACCCTAGCCATAATCCTATCCATAACCCTAGACCTAAATTTAGCTCTAACCCTATCAATTGCCATAAACATAACCCTAATTATAATGCTAACCCTAGGCCTAAATCTAACCCTATGCATAACTGTAACCCTATCCATTATGCTAAATCTAACCTGAACCCTAAACCAAACCCTATCATTACCCCAACCCAAACCCTAATGCTAATTTGAGCCCTAACCCTAAACCCTAACCTAAACAAAACCCTAAACCTGACCCTGACCCTAATAATACCCCTAGCTCTAAATTTGACCCCTACCCAAAACCTAACACTTACACTAATATAGCCATAAACCTAACCCTAAAACTATCTCTAACCATAACCCTAGACCTGACATTCACCCTAACACTAATCCTAGCCCTAACCCTAACACAAATGCTAGCCCTCATCCTAGCCCTAAACCTAGCCTTAATCATAACTCTAATGAACCCCTAGGCCTAACCCTAATTCAAACCTTCACCCTAGCCCTATCCCTAGCTCTAACCATATCGTTTCCAAGAAACCTAACCCTAAGCCTAAAACTAACCCTAGGCCTAAACATAACCATAACATTGGCCTATTCCCAGCCCTAATTAAGCCCTATAACTAACCAAACACTAAGCTTACCCGTAAGACTAATTCTCAGTCTCACCCTAGCCCCATACCTAGTTCTAACCCTATCCCTTACCATAACCCTAATCCTAGCCATAAACTAAGACCTAACAGTAGCCCTATACTTAGCCCTAGACCCAACCCCAGATTTAATCCTAAATCAAAATCTAACTTTAACCCTAAGCCTAAACCTAAGCCTAACACTAGCCCTAAACCTAATGCTAAGCCTAAAACTAGGCCTAACCATAGCCCTTGCCCCAAAACAAAACCAGGCCGCAACCCTAACTTTAAAACTTAACCTAAACCAAAACTTAACCCTACTCCTAGCCCTAACCTTAGCCCTAATTTGAGGCCAAACTCTAACGCTAAAACTAGTCTGATCTTGAATTTGACCCTAACACTAACCCTAGCTCTAAACGTTTCACCTAACTCTACCACTAGACCTAGTCCTAACCCTAATCCTACAAATAGCCAAAATCGTAACCCTAGTCCATACATTGGCCGTAACTCTAAAACTAGTCCTAACTCTAACCAAAACCTAGCCTTAATGCAGGACCTAACCCTAGCTTTAACCCTAAACCTAAACCTAACACTAGCCCTAACCCTAACCATAAACATAGCCATAATCCGAGCTCTAATCCTATCCCTTACCCTAAGCTAACCCTAACCCTAATGCTAACCCTAGGCCTAAATCTAATGTTTAGCCTTAGCCAAACCCTCACCCTATTACTAGTCCTAACCCTAGCCCTCATTGTAGCTCTAACCATAACCCAAACCCTAAACTTAACCCTGATATTTATTCTGACTCCAAAGGTAACTGTATGTCTAAAACTGGCCCTAACCATAAACCGAACCCTTACACTAGCACTAGCAATAAACCTATACCTAAACCTAACCCTAACACTAGCCCTAGACCTAAACCTAATTCTAACTCTAGCCATAACTCTAGCCCTAGACCTAAACAAAAACCTAGCCCTAGCCCTAATGATAAACCTTAACCTAACACAAAAACTAACCCTACACCTAGACCTAACTCTAGTGATAATATTGGGTTTAACTAACCCCAAGTGTAACCCGAACACTGACCCTGACCCTAACACTAACCCTAGCTATAAACATCACACTTACAGTAACCCTAACCCTAACATTTGATTGAGCCGTAACACTTACCCAAAAAGTAGACCTAATCATAACCCTGGTTTATACATTATTTGTAGGCCTAACACTAGCCCAAATCAACACCAAAACCTGGCCGTAAGATGAGCGCTAACCCTAGTTTTAACTCTAACCCTAAAACTAGCCCTAATCCATACCCTAAACCTAGATCTAACCCTAGTTTTACCCTATCCATTACCTTAAACTAAACCCTAAACCTAATGCCAACCTAGTCCTAACCCTAATCCAGAGCCTAACCCAAATCCTAACCCTATTACTAGGCCTAACCCTAACCTTCGTTCTAGCTCTAACCCTAAAATAAACCCAAACCCTAACCCTGACACTTATTCTGACACTAACACTAACCGCAAGTATAAACCTGACCCTAACCCGAAACCGAACCCTAACATTAGCCCTACTGGTAATCATATACTTAAAACGAAACCTAACACTAGCCTTAGACTTAAACCTAATCCTAAATCTAGCCATATCTCTAGCCATAGACCTGAACAACAACCTAGCCCTTGCCCTAACAATAACCCTTAACCTAACCCAAATACTAACCCTACCCCTAGACCTAACCCTAGACCTAATTCTGGCACTAAACCCAACACTAACTCTAACGTGAACAATGGCCCTGACCCTAACATAATCCTAGCTCCAAAGCTCAACCTAAACAAAACCTAACCCTAACACTAGACCTAGCCATAACCCTAACCCTAAAACTAGCCCTAATCATAACCCTAGATCTTACATTACCCATGGACCTAACCCTAGGCCTAAACTAACACAAAACCTAGCCCTAATTTTAGGTCTGAATGTAGCCCTAAGCCTTCACCGTAACCCTAACCCTAACATAGCCCTAACCCTAACCCGAACCCTAGCTCTAACCCTAGCTCTAACCTTATATTTTACCCTAGCCAAACCACAACACTAATGCTAACCCTAGTCCTAAAACTAATCCTTAGTCTAACCCAAACCCTAACCCTATTACTAGTCTAAACCTTAGCGCTCATTCTTGTTATAAACATAACCCAAATTCTAACCCTAACCCTGACCCTTATTCTGATCCTGAATCTAAACCAAACCTTAACACTAGCCCTACCTACAACCCTATATGTAAACCTAACACTAACACTAGACCTAGATTAAACCTAATCTTAAATCTAGCCATATCTTTAACCAAGACCTAAACAAAAAACTAGCCCTAGCTCTAATGAAAACCCTTAACCTAAGCCAAACAGTAACCTTACCTCTAGACCTAACGAATCCTAATTCTGGCTCTAGCTCTAACCCAAACCCTAATCCAAACACAGACCTTGACACTAACACTAACCCTAGCTATAAAAGTGACCCTAACCGAAACCTTAACCTAACACTAGTCCTAGCCATAACTGTAAACATAACCCTTACATTACCATAGCACTAAACCTAACACAAAACCTAGCTCTAATCCTAGGCCTAAATCTAGCCCAAAGCATAACCCTAACCCTAACCTAACCTCATCCCTTACTGTAAGCCTAACCCTCACGCTAACCCTAACACTCGCCTTAGACCTAACCCTAGATAAAACCCAAAACCGACCCGAAACATAACCCTAGCCCTATCCCTAAACCTAATGCTAATCCTAGCCCTAATCATAATGTTATCACTAGCACTAATACTATCTCTAAAATTATCCATTACCCTAAACCGAATCTTAACCCTAATGATAACCCTAGCTCTAATCCTAATTGTAAACCTAATCCTAGACCTAACCCTAAACCTAACCATCATTGTAGCCTTAACCCTAGATAAAACCATATCCCTGACTCTAACACTAACCCTAGCCCAAACCCTAACACTAACCCTAAACCTAAAACTACCCCTTAACCTAATCTGACATCTAACCCTATCCATTACCCTAACTCAACTGATAATCTTAGCCCTAACCTTAACACTAACCCTAAACCTACAGCTACCACTAACCCTATCCTGACATCTAACCCTGTCCACTAAACTAACTCTAAAGATACCCTTAGCCCTAACCCTAACACTAACCCTAACCTTAACCATAAATCCAGCCCTAGACATAATCCTAAACCTAACCCTCACCCTAGCACTAAACCTAGCTCAAAACCTAACCTGTACCATAAACCTAACCCAAACCCTAACCCTACTCATAGCCCTAACCCTAACTCTAGCCCTAATACTATTCTAAACCCTAGTCCTAACCCTAGCTCTAATGCTATTCATTACCCTAAAAATATCCTTAACCCAAATGCTAACCCTAGGCCTAACCCTAACCCTATCACTAACCCTAATCCCACCAATTACCCTAATCTTAACCTGAATCCTAAACTCAAACCTATCCCTAAACCTAACCCTAATTCTAACCCTAACACTAATTTGAACCTTAACCCTAATAATTAACCTAACACAAACGCGAAACCTGACCCTGACTCTAAAAATACACCTTACCCTTAACATGGGCCTTAATCTAAACCTAATATTAGACCTAGCCATGAAACTAACCCTATAACTATCCCTAGCTGTAACCCTAAACCTGACATTATCCCTATCCCTAAAACTTGCCCTAACCCTAACACAAACCCTAGCCCTCAACCTAACCCAAAATCTAGCCTTAATTCTAACACAAACCTAACCCTAGACCTAAACCTAATTCTAATCATTGCCCTAGCCCTAAACTTAGCTATAACCCCATCCCTTCCCCTAAATCTAACCCTAAACCTAATCTTAAACATAGCCCTAAC
>NW_026012036.1:0-3895 GCF_001458135.2 Marmota marmota marmota | reverse complement strand
AACCATAATCCTAGCCCTAACTCTAGCTCTAACCCTATCCATTACCCTAAACATAATCCTAACCCTAATGATAACCCTAGCCTTAAACTTAACCCTAATCCTAAACCTAGACCTGACACTAACCCTAACCATCAACCTAGCCCTAACCATAGCTCAAACCCTAACACTTACCATAAACCTAACCCTAACACTAACTCTAGACCTAAAACTAACCCTAGCCCTAATCCTAACCATAAACCTAGACCTAAACCTATCCATTACCCTAAACATAAGCCTAAACCAAACATAGCTCTAAAGATAGCTCTAACCCCACCCATTACCCTAACCCTAATTATAAACATCATGATAACACTAGCCCTAACCCTAAACCTACTCTAACCATAACTGTAAACTTAACCCTAGTCCTAACCCTAAACCTACACTAACCCTAACTTTAAACCTAAGCCTAGACCTAACCGTAAACCTAACATTTGCCATAGTCCTAATCCTAGCACAAACCCTAACATTTACACTAAACCTAACACTAACCCTAGTCCTGAACCTAAATCTAACCCTATCCATTTAGGCCTAACCCCACACCTTTCGCTAATATTAACCTTATCCTTACCTAAACCTAAAATGAACACTAAACCTAACCCTATCAATTACTCTAACCCTAACTCTAAACATAACCCTAATGCTAATTCAAGCCCTAAAGATAAACCAAAAGCTAACCCAAACTCTTAGCAAGACCATGACTCTAATAACACACCTAGCTCTAAACTGACCCTTACCCTAATATAACCCTTCAACTAGACCTAGCCATAAAACTATCTCTAACAGTATCCCTAACTGTAACCCTAGACCTGACATTAGCACTCTACCTTATTCTTGCCTTAAAACTAACACAAACCCAAGCACTCATTTTAATCATAAACCTAGCCTTAATCCTAACCTGAACCCTAACCCTAGCCCAAACCCTAATTTCAACCCTCGCCCTAGTTGTGAACCTAGGTATAACCACATCCATTCCCCTATTCCTAACCCTAACGCTAACACTACCACTAACACTAACCCTAGCCCTAACCCTAGGCCTAATCCTAACACTAACCATAGCTCAAATCCTAGCCCTAATTTATTGCTAACACTAACCCTAACTCTAACCCTAGCCCTAAGACTAAACCTAACTCTAGCCCTAGACCTATTTCTAGTACCAAATGTATCTATTACCTAACCCTAACACTAGCCCTAAACTTAGTCCTAACACAAGCCATAGTCCTAAACCTAGAATTAACCCTAACTCTAAATCTAACCCTAATTCTAAACCTAAACCTCACCCTAACACTAGCCCTAACTATAATTCTAATTTGAAAACTAGCCCTAAACCTAAACATAGACCACAAACAAAACTGACCTATAGCCCTAATACTAACCCTTAACCTAAAACAAATCTTAATGTTACACCTAGTCCTAAAGCTATCCCTACAACTAATACTGACCCTGACTCTGACCCTAAAACTAATCCTACTCTGAACATCACTCTAACCATAAACCAAACCCAAACACTAGACCTAGCCCTAATCCCATCCCTTAAACTATCCCTAACAATAAAGATAATTCTTACATTAGCCATAGCCCTAACCCTAACACTAAACCTAACGCTAATCTGAGCCTCAACCCTAGCTTTAACCCTAACCCTAACACTAACCCAAACCCTAGCTCTAAACCTATTTCTTACCCTAAGCCAAACACTCACCCTAATGCTACCCTAGTTTTAACCCTAATCCTTAGCTTACCCCAAACACTAACTATATTACTGGTCCTAATCCTAGCCCTCATTCTATCTCTAACCTAACCCGAAGCCTAATCCTAACCCTTACCCTTATTCTGACCCTATCACTAAACCTAGGTCAAGGCCTGACCTTAACACTAAACCGAATCCTAACACTAGCCCTACCAGTAAACATATACCTAAACCTAACCATAACACGAGCACTAGACCCAAACTTAATCCTAAATATAGCCATAACTCTAGCCCTAGTCCTAAACAAAAACCTAGCCCTGGCCTAAGATAACCATTACAGTAATGCAAAGACTAACTCTAGCTCTAGACCTAGCCCTAGTTCTTATTGTAGCCCTAACAATAAACCCAATGCTAACCCGAACACTAATGCTTAACCTAACACAAACCCTATCTCTAAACCTTATCCTATCCCAAAACTTAAACCTAACACTAGACATATCTATAACCCTAACCCAAAACACTAGCCATAATCATAAACCTAGCTCTTACATTACCCATAGCCCTAACATTAGCCATAAACCTCACACAAAACCTAGCCTGAATACAAGCCCTAAACCTAGACCTAAGCATAACCTTAACCCTAACCCTAGCACAAACACTAAACCTAATGCTTGCCCTAGCCCTAACCCTAGCTCAAACTCTAACCCTTACTCTAAACATAACCCTAGCTCAAAACCTAACCCTATCACTATCCCTAATCCTAAGTGTAACCATAGCCCAAATACTAGCTCTAACTTTATCCATTACCTTAAACATAACCCTAACCCTAGCCCTAACCCTAACCCTAACCCTAACCATAGCCCTGATTCTAACCCCATCCCTTATCCTAGCCCTAAACATAGCTCAATCCCTAACACTTACCCTAATCCGAACCCTAACACTAACCCTAGGAGTAACCCAAATCTTAGCCCTAATCCTAACCTTTACCTAAGCCCTAACACTAGCACTAAACCTATTCATTTGGTTAGCTTAAACCAAATGCTAGCCCTCAGCCTAACCCTAACCCTATCCCTAACACTAACCCTATATATTACTCTAAACCTAACCTGAAATGTAAACCTAACTCTATCCATTACTCTAACCCCAAACCTAACCTTAATGCTAATTTGAGCCCTAAACTTAAACCTTAACCCAAACCAAACCCTAACTCGTACTCTGACCCTAATAATAACCTAGCTCTATCCCTGAGCCCTATACTAAACCTAACCCTTACACTAGACCTAGCCATAAACCTATCCCTAACACTATCCCTAACTATAACCCTAGATCTGACATTATCCCTAGCCCTAATCCTAGCCCTAACCCTAACGCAAACCCTAGCCCTCATCCTAGCCTTAAACCTAGACTTATTCCTAACCCGAAACCTCACCCAGCCATATCCCTAAATATAACCCTCGCCCTAGAACTGAACCTAGCTATATAACCCCATTCCTTCCCCTAAAACTAACCCTAACCCTAGCCCTAACCCTAACACTAATCATAGCACTAATTCTAGCACTATTTGAACCCTAACCTTAACCCTATCCCTAACCCTAGCCCTAAGACTAACTCTAACTCACACCCTAGCCCTATTTCTATTTATAACCCTATTCATTACCATAACCCTCACAATAGCCCTAACCTGAGCCCTAACGCTAGCCATAGCCCTAACCCTTGATCTAACCCTAATCTTAAGCATAAACCTCACTCTACAACTAGCTCTAACACTATTGCTAATCCTAAAACTATCCCTAATCCAAGCTCTAGCCCTAAAATAAAACCGAGCCATTGTTCTAACCCTAAATCTTAACCTAAAACAAACCCTAACCCATAACTAGCCATAACCCAAGCTCTAATTCGAGTCCTAGGCCTAAAACTAACCCTCACTCTGACTCATATCCAAACACAAATCCTAGCTCTAAATATCACCCTAACCCTAAAACTAATGCTAACACTAGACCTAGCCGAATCCCTAACCCTAAAACTAACCCTAATCGTAACCCTAATTCTTACATTGGCCTTAGACAAACCCTAGCCCTAACTCTAACACAAAAATAGCCTTAATATGAGCCCTAACACTAGACTTAGCCCTAACCCTAACCCTAAAACTAGCCCTAAACCTAACTCTAATCT
>NW_026012035.1:0-2790 GCF_001458135.2 Marmota marmota marmota | reverse complement strand
GGGGAGGGAGTGAGGAAGGGCTGGAGTCCCCAAACACCTGCAGAGCCCCTGCAACGCATCAGGCCACAGGACATGCCACCATCCCAGGTGGGGACGTTCTGAACCGCATATGTACTTCTCCTGGTGGGAGAATGTGTTCTCCAATTCCAACTTCTCCAGATTTCACTTGACCTTCTTCTGCACAGACCACGTCCCTCCTGTCCCCAAGGACAGGCTTAGAGAAAGGCCTGGCCGGTGGTTTAGCAACACGTTGGTCCTTAACCATGGCCGGTCCTGCCACCTGGTAGTATTGACGATCCAGAAGCAGCTCTTGCCCCCTTCAATAGGAAGCATCCCTGAGACCTGCTGCACCCGTTGATTGACATGCTGTCACTCTGGCAGCCACTGACCCTGCTGGAAAGTGGACTCAGCCCTGGAAGCCTTTCCTGAGATGTCCCTGCCCCCCTGGATCCCAAGGATACCACCAAACGTCCACTTTAGGGACTTGAGCTGCGGCTCACCAGCGGGCTTCAGGTTCTGGAGGGCAGGCATGGCCACGATTGCTCGTCTGCCAAATGGGCAGAACTGGCCATTCCACTTCCTCAGAGGGCAAGGGGTCAAAATGAGTCACCACGACAACTCCTTGTCCCCGCAGCAGCTCTCCCTGGGTGTACCCCAACTTCTGACACCCCCAAAACATGAGGAGGGTGGTGAGAGACAGCTCACCTTTGAATCATCCCAGTGGGGAAACTGAGGCCCACAAAAGTTGGGTTAAAAATAGTGTCTATACCACAGTGTTTTACTCCAGAGGGAAAATAAAGCATTTAGGTTTATCAACTTTGAAGACACAAATAAGAACAAAAAAAATCTATGAGAAATCGCCTTTGATTTTACCATTTAGGTCTAAGCCTGGGATACACCTTCAACTGACTGCCAGGGGGTAAAACGTAGGTTTCTTCTTAGGATGACTGTCCTCGGAGTGTGTCCACCGCGCTTTCCTTACGTTCTCTTTCCAAACCCCTGTGTTCCCAGACATGGTGTAATGGCCTTGGATGAGTCCGTGAGCCAGGCTCTTGTCGGACATTCCTGCTGTTTCTCTTTTCTGACTTGAGCCAATGAGAGGAAGCAAATCCACTGCTTTCCTAGGAATCCCCTTCTCCTGGGTGGCAGGGGCGGGGGATGACGTCCTTCCTGTCACACCTCCCTCCACAAGGCCCAGGGTTACCACTTCTGTTGGAACCGCTCTCGGGTCCAGCAGCATTTTGCCACACGGGATCCCCGGTGCTCTTCCAGCAGAAGCCACCCCTTGCCTGGGTGGAGCGAGACCAGAAGCCCAGGAGGGCTCTGATGCATCTCCCAGCTCTGCCACCGACTGTCCCCGAGACCTGGGGCTGGTGATTCCACCTCTGTGCCCCTCAGCCTTTCCGTCTGAGCACTGGGGAGTGTCCAGCTCAGCATGGGGCCTGGCACAGGGTGGACACACTGGGACGCACTCCACGATGTCATCAGTCTTGCTCGTCCTTCCTTCCTTCCTGAAAAATGGGGTTTGAAGAGGTGGCCGCCTACATGGTCATAGGGGGTCGGATGAGATGGCACCTATAAAGTGCCCATCCAGCACCCTCAGTCGGTGGCATTTTAAGTCATATTTTCATTATGGCAAGGTGACACTCTACGAAGGCCTCCACTCCACAGGAGATAAACGAGGCTCTTTAGGCCCAGAAGTTGATCTCCCACACACCCTTTGCCAACCTCAGCTCATTTCCCAATGTCCCCAGCAGTGTAGGTCGTGAGCTGGGCTGCTGTGGTCACACGTCCCACAGCAGCTATTCACAGAGTCCATGTAAGGTGCCATAGCATAGAAAGGGTGCCCTCGCACCTGGGCAGCAATTGGACCCAGGTCCTTGCACTCCCTTTCGGAGGACCAAGTACCAGCCCTGCAGCAGGCCTAGCCCCTGCTCTCGACCCGTTGGAGAAATTCATCCAAGTTGCACTGAGTTTTGCAGCTGTCAGAGCCCAGGTCTGCAGGAGTTTCAGTGGGGTGACAACTTGCCCAGCCTGTCAATCACGGTGGCCGGACTTCCTTATTATTGTTGGAGCTTATCAAACCAGGTCTAGCAGGAGCTAATCCGCAGAGCTCTTACCTACTATGCTCTAGGCAAATTAACAAAAGTGCTTAATAAGGACTGGCTGGGTCCCCACATGTGCAGGTGTAGACACACAGAAAAGAGCGTGTGTAGTAGGTAACGTGCAGGTAGGAGGTGGAAGGTACAGCACACACATGTGAACTTGATCCCTTCTCCATCCTGCGATGCAGGTGCCGTTTTGCCCACTTCACAGACAGCAGGCCAAGCCCAGACACACCAGGGGCTGGTGCCAGTGTCCCTGCTCTTCGTCGAGAGGCTGCGACGTGGTAAAGGGCCGAGCATGGTGCCTGGCACGTACCCAGTGCTCAGTACCTGGGGACTGTGGTCATAGGGGCTCTTCAGAGCCCCTGAACAGGCAGCCCAGGGCTCCTTCGCCTCTCAAATCCTCTGGGGGTGGGTGGCTGGAGCTGGGTTATCTCACTGTGGCCTTTCAACCTCTCAGAGAGCTGGGGTCAGGGCCGGGGCAGCAGGCCTGCTGAGCGCTGGTGGGCTGGGCAGCATGGGCTGTGTCAACATGAGATGTCCCAGGAGGACCTGCTGGGACAGCCGGGGGCGGGGCCTGGAGCAGAGGGAGGTGGAGGGGTTGATGCCCTGAAGCCGGCCACTCCCACCTGGGAGAAGGGGGTGGAGGAGTCGGGGAGGGGGTGGCCAGGCTGAAGCTGCCTCC
>NW_026012034.1:0-2790 GCF_001458135.2 Marmota marmota marmota | reverse complement strand
TTAACTTTTGTGCATGGTGAGAGAAAGGGACCATTTGTTGAAGATGCTATCCTTCCTCCATTGCATGCTTTTAGCCCCTTTATCAAATATAAGAAAGTTGTAATTTTGTGGATTGGTCTCTGTATCCTCTATTTTGTACCATTGGTCCACCCGCCTGTTTTGGTACCAGTACCATGCTGTTTTTGTTACTATTGCTCTGTAGTACAGTTTGAAATCTGGTATCAACTATACTTCCTGATTCACACTTCCTGCTTAGAATTGCTTTTGCTATTCTGGGTCTTTTGTTTTTCCATATGAATTTCATGATTGCTTTATCTATTTCTATAAGAAATGCCGTTGGGATTTTGATTGGAATTGCATTAAACCTATAGAGAACTTTGGGTAATATCACCATTTTGATGATGTTAGTTCTTCCTATCCATGAACAGGGTATATTTTTCCATCTTCTAAGGTCTTCTTCTATTTCTCTCTTTAGGGTTCTGTAGTTTTCACTGTATAAATCTTGAGGTGAAAATTCTTTCAAAGAATGCCATTCAGGTTTTGTGAGTATTGGAGGCGGAGGTAAGAAATATGCATATGCAATTATTATAAAATAAGAATTTCACCAGAACCATAAAAAGATAAGGTAGATAAATTATAAGTCAATGGTTTGATGCAATATTATCAATATTAAAAAAAATTCCTTACAGAAAAACTTCCAAATGTGAAGACCTGTCCATCCATTAAAAGGACTGCTGTGTGGTTGCTGCCTGCAGTGACTTGTGTGCTAGGGCCTGGCAAGGCTTGAACAAGTGTGGGACATCCCCTAGGTTAAAAAAAAAAAAAATTAAGTCAATTCCTTACGTGACCCATCTGATATTAAAAACAACAGCAACAACAACAAAAAACAATAAACAAACAGTGCAATAGGAGTAGAAAAGGGTACTAAAAAAGATACTCAGTTAATACTTAATTAGATGCTATACCTGTCTCCATGCTATATGCTAGGTAAATAAAGATGAAAATGCTACCTTTAAGGAGATTATTTAGAAACTACTTCCATATAATGTTTATGTGTTCATAATTAGATATTCAGAAATTACTACCCTAATTATGAACACATAATGTTTAATTTTTCTAAAATGTTAGTGCTGCTTTTATTTTAAAAGGAAAAAAATCTGATACCTTATAGTCTGGATGGCATGTCAAAGATCTTTGTTGAACAAAATAAAAATTATGTGATACTTTAACAGGAATTCAACATTCAACCTAGGAACTAGATTAAACAGTTTTATAATCCTCTTTTCTAACTTTTATCACTATAATCTTAGATTTTAACACAGTAGTTACTGAGTCAGTTATTACAGTATCATGAGAGGTATCAATCACAGCAGTGGCTAGGAGCTCAGGCTCTACAGCCCAAGTGCTCACTGTAAATCCTGCTCTGCCACTCAACAACGAGACCAAGACTTTAAACAAGTCACTCATACTTCTTGTGTTTCAGTTTTCTCCTATATAACACAGAGAACAATAATAAACAGTATCTAGTCCACATCATTTTTGTAAATAATAAAGAAGTTCATACATATCAAGTGCTTAAATCAGTGTTTGGCAGCACACAATAAACATTTAATAAATGGTAACTATAATAAATGACATCCTAATATTCTTTCCTACTTCTAGTAACTATTTTATTAACTATTATCTATAATTAAAATAACCAATATCTGTAATTAGAAATAGTTCACACATAACAGGATAGCTTTGCTTTGAGACAATGTAATTATGACACTTCATGTTTCTTAAAATCACCTAAAAATAATGTTTATTCACACTACAATGAAAAACAAATTGGAAAGGGGCAAGATTAGCAGCTGGAAGCCTAAGTAAGAAAATTTTACTAGAGTCTGAGAGAGTTATGATGAAGGCCTGAACTAGGAACAGTGTGGAGTGAAAAGAATGGATGAATTTGACAGCTAAGTAAGGATGAGGACCAGCCAAACTTGATAAATGACTGATATGAGGCAAGGAAGGTTTTCTACTTAAGCAACAAGGTAGGTGGTGGTAACATTCACTTGCGCCATGAGAAGAAATGAGGCTACTAGAAAGAGGAAAGAGATCCTAGGTTTTTAAAGAGTCTCTGCTAACACTTCAGGTATAGATAAGAGAAAGGACCGAGAAGCAGTGTGAAATATGATATATCAAGAAATTTGTAATGTTTTGAACAACCAACAATAAAAAATTTAAAAAAAAAAAAGAGAGAAAGGAAAGCTCACAGATGTTCAGTATACCAGGCAGGGAGAGCCACTGAAAGAAAGTTTCAAAAAGGGGAAATAAAATACATGTTCAATACTCTGGAGAGACATAGAAGTGGCTACTTGACTTAGCAGAAGACTCTTTGGTGGAAGCAGGAGCCACACCATAGCCAACAAGAGTAAATAGAGCACAGGCAAAGGCCCTAGAAGTATCCCATTAGTAAAGAGAAAAGGAAAGGAGAACCAGCAAATAAAAATGAAAATGAGACTGAAGAAGAAGTTTGTTTGGGGAACAGGGTGTGGGGGACAGCTACCAAGAGCACTTAACCACTGAGCTACATCCTAACCCCTTTTTAAAAATTTTTTTAAATTTTGAGACAGGGTCTCATTAAGTTGCCGAGGCTGGCTTTGAACCTGGCAATGCTTCTTTCTCAGCCTCCCAAGATGCTGGGATTGGAGGCTGGGATTATAGGCATGTGTCACAAGTCTGGCAGAAGTTTGTTCTTTTTGGGATAACAGAGATTTAAGGAAGTTTCAAAGGCTGAGTGAAGGCCAG
>NW_026012033.1:0-2790 GCF_001458135.2 Marmota marmota marmota | reverse complement strand
TGAAAAAATAAACAAAATCGACAGACCCTTAGCGATGCTAGCGAAGAGAAGAAGAGAGAGAACTCAAATTACTAGCATACGGGATGAAAAAGGCAATATCACAACAGACACTTCAGATATACAGAAGATAATCAAAAATTATTTTGAATCCTTATACTCCAATAAATTAGAAGATAGTGAAGGCATCGATAAATTTTTAAGTCATATGATCTCCACAGATTGAGTCAGGAGGATATAGACAACCTAAACAGACCAATATCAATTGAGGAAATAGAAGAAACCATCAAAAGACTACCAACTAAGAAAAGCCCAGGACCGGATGGGTATACAGCAGAGTTTTACAAAACCTTTAAAGAGGAACTAATACCAATACTTTTCAAGACTGACCTCTTTCTTGACAAGCCATTATTCCAGGCAATAAACTCATGCCTGTAACTCTGAACTAAGATGTCTGAAATATTTCAGACTTGATCAAAAGAATCAGGGTTTGAAGAGGGGGACATTAATGCTGCCTCATTTTTCCAGAAGGTTCCAGCCCTGTAACACTATAAGGTCCCCTTCCACATCATGGGAATTCTATCTCCTCCAAAACAAATCCCACACCAATCAATCTTCCCTTTCATTATTGTATGTAAATTTTATTCTTCAGGTTTGTGAGAGAAGAACCCAGAAGAAAATTGATGAAACCTGCAGCCTGCACAGACCCCATCTGCCAGAAGAAGTGAAAATATAATTTCATCTCAAAACTCTGGTTTCACCATGACACCTCCTTGGAGCAAAAACTAAAGGACTGTGGGCTGGGGTGGTAGCTCAGTGACAGAATGCTTACCTAGCATGTGAGCCACTAGGTTCAATCTTTAGCATTGCACAAAAATCAACAAATAAAATAAATGCATGCTACCCATCTACAACTATAAAATTATTTTTAAAATAAAGCATTAATATACAACAGAGCAGAGGCCTCTTTTGACTATTATTCTATATTATAAGAACATTTAACATGAGATCTACCTTCATACCAATTTTCTAAATATATAATATAGTATTGTTAATTATGTTGTGCAGTTTGATTTCTAGGACAAACTCACCTTGCATAATTGAATTGTCATACCCTTTAACTAGTAACTCCCTTTTCCCCAGCCAACTCCATTCCATTCTCTTCTTCTATGGTTTAGAATAATTTACAAGGCTCCTATAAGTTGAATTGTGTAGCATTTCTTATTTTATGTCAGATTATTTCATTTAGTACAATGTCTTCCAGGTTCATTAAAGTTGTCACAAAGGCAGGATTATTCTTTCATTTTAAAACAATAATATTCAAATACATGCATTTATAGTTTTAGCCATTCACCTGTTGATGATCAATTATATTGCTTACATTCCTTGACTATTGTGAATAATGCTACTATGAACATGGAGTGTAGATATATATTTGGATTCTGATCTTTTAAAATTATATATTGAAAAATAATGTATATATTATGGGGTAAAAAGTGAGGATATAATATATGTCTACAATGTATAATAAGTAAATAAAGCTAATTAACATATTTATCTCCTCAAATACATCACTTTTTAGTATGAATATTTTAAATTTACTGTCTTAGCAATTTTAAAATCATAGTATATAAGCAGATCTCAAAAAAAAAAAAAACATTTCTCTTTTCTAACTGAAACTTTGTACCTTTGTACCAACATCTTCAATCTCCCAGTCTACCAGTCTGTTTTGGTGCCAATTCCCTAAGATAAACAATTATTATATCTGGTTTTATTAGCATGATGTTTTAAAATTCCACACATAAGTGCAACATTTGTCTTTCTATGCCTGAATTTTTTCATTTATCATAATGTTTTCTAAGGTCATCCATGTTGTACAGAATGAAAATATTTCCCTCATTTTTAAGGAAGAATATTATAGGGTGTGTATGCATATATTCACATTTCTTTATCCATTATAACATTGATGGACACAGATTAGTTGCATAAGTTTGGGTTTGTGAATAATGCTGCAATAAACATGGGAGTACCAATATCCTTTCTACATAGTGATATAATTATCTTTGGATAAATACCCAGAAGTAAAATTGCTAACCATAGGGTAATTCTATATTTAGAGTTCAGAGGAACAATCACACAATTTTCCAGTGACTATACAAATTTACAGTTTTCCCAACAGGGTCCAAGTCTTGCCTTTTACTATATATTCATCAGTATTTACCTTTAACTTTTTATAAACAATCAACTGATAGGTGTAAGGTAATATACAACTTTAACTTTCACTTGCCTTATGATTAGTGAGTTGAGCATGTTTTATGTATCTTGGGTCATTTTTATATATTCCTTCAATAACTTCGTGTTAAGTGTTAGTGTCTGTAAACAAGTCAAGATGGCGCCTGGCATTTTGCCAGAGGGAGTGGTTTGTGAAGTAACGCCAGCCAGCCATTAAGTGTGGAGATTCCTTATTGGTTGACTGCTGTATCTAGTTTATGTTAATTAAGATAAGCTGTGTGTAATGTATATATACCCCTCCTGTCCTACAATAAACGGCTCCCACTCCTGCTGTATCAATGTACACAAGTTGCTCATCACTCCCCCGGTTATTTTGCTGCAGCCAGACTGCGGCAGTTAAGGACTTGCCTATTTTTATTTTTTATTGATTTTAAAAAAATAAATGACAACGGAATGCATTACAATTCTTATTACACATATACAGCACAAAATTTTATATCTCTGGTTGTAAATAAAGTATGTTGACACCAATTCATGTCTTCATACATGTACTTTGGATAA
>NW_026012032.1:0-2790 GCF_001458135.2 Marmota marmota marmota | reverse complement strand
ATTCTGGCTCAGTGGCAGAGTGCTTGCCTAGCATGTGTAAGGCACTGGGTTCAATTCTCAGCACCATATGTAAATAATAAAAAATAAACATCCACTGATAATAGCTAAAAAATATTTTTTAAAAAGTATTCCTAAGTATATTGATGCAGATTTTTTCAAAAGCTAGATTTCCAGAACTAGAGTAAATATTTATCTATTTTTATTTTTATAGACTATTTAAAAATATAAAATAGTGTTTAGAATGTTATTAAAATAAATATAATTATTTAAAATTATGTATATTTAACAATTATGTAAAATATGGATATTTACATGTGAAAGGAATATACAAAAGTGAAGAGAATTTAGAGCTTACCATAATGTTGGACCCTAAAGCTCATGTTTAACTGTAGAACCTATACATTAGGAAATAGATTTTCATTAGTTCTGTTTGACAGAAATATAGAATGGGATTTATAAAATTTAGGTCATGTACAATTGACCATTGGAGAATTAGAAATAGAAAAAAGATACCTACATTTTACAGAATAGTCATTTCATCATGCTAGATTTTGTATGAATTTTACAGGGATTTTATTGCTGACCTTGGGTATTAAATAATTGTGAGGTAAAATGCAATACACTGGTAATATTGCTTTATGACACTGCATATTAAATTGAAAATTAACCATAAGATTTTAGACATGAAGTGTTCAAAATTGTAATGAATTTATACACTTAAATCAACTTCTAATTTGTATAATCACTTTAAAGTTATAATTTATCCATAAAGCACCACTTAATACATTATTACGCTGTTCTGTGAGAACATTAATGCAGTTTCCAACAGGGATAAATTTATTAGTGGTAATTTATTAATAGTGAATGTGTCTCAATTTAAATAGTGAACTATTTCTCAATGCTTTTCCATATTTATCATATTATCCATTTCTGTTTTAGCTCATAAGACAAACTTCTATTTCTTAGTAACTTACATAACTATCTGTCATTTTAAGGATATGTTTTATCTAACTTGTGACATAACATTTTAAGAATATTTTTTATATAACTTTCTCACTGGACAGCCAAAAAGAGTTTTAAATATAATTTCTTAAGTTCCCTTAGGATAATTAAACTTGTTAATGTCATGAATTTAAAAACAAACAAACAAACAAACAAACAAATTTAAAAAAAAACTTTTCCTAAAGATATGGAGGCAGTAGTTAGAAATAAAATAACAAACTTTCAATACTTTTTTCCTACGAAATTTAAAGTATCACATTCTGCCGAATTTTCATCTGTGATTGGCATAATTAAATAAATTTCTGAGAATATATTTGAAAAAATATCATGAGTTCTTAGGGATTCTTTTAAGCTTTTATTTACATTCATTGAGCTTACATTCCCTTCCTCCTATGGGGAAAATTTCTACTTATTAATAACAACAACATCCCTCATTGAACATCCCTCATTGACAGACATCTAGATTGTTCCAATATTTGCAAATATAATCTCAATGAATGGTCTTGTAAATATGACTCTTTGTATTTGTGCCATGTATCTGTAGAATAGTCCAAAAAATTTAAAAAAACTATAAATGAATATATACTTTGCATTTATTGTTGAGTTTACTTTCATAAAAGTGTATTGTTTTGCTTAATGAACACTTAAGTACATTAAATTGCTTTTCCCCACAATGTAGCTAACGAAGTATGTTATTAAAATTTTGGATTTTTCCACTCTGAGATATAATATCTCAATGTAATTTAATTTGAAATTTTTTTAACAAATGATTTTTAACTTTTATGTTCAAACACCACTCTTTAAAAAAAATTAGAATACTTAAACATGAAAAGTATTTTGTGAAAGATAAAAAAATTAATCTGCAATATAAACATTTGAATTAAATATTAGAAGATTAACACAGGTTATTTTAGGTTAATTTGTATTGCTAACATAGTGTCATATAGGAAAATAAAACAGACCAGATTCTGAAAATAAACTTGTGAATTTAAACATTTCAATTTTATCCAGATGTCACTGAAACTGTGCAAATAAAATAATCTTTGCATTGATAAAAAACAATTCATTGTAAATATGAAGTAGATTGTTTATGAAGAACTAAGATGTCTTGAGAAGAAAGAAAAGCCTATGAGTGATCTTGTAATTGCAGAGATTGGTTGTTTTTCTGATAGTAAATATAGATTTTATAAAATACAGGAACCAAGTGTATTGTACTTCATGACATAACTCAATGCCAAAAAAAGTTTAAGGAATAAGGCCCTTGTCTAATGAGACCAAAGATGATGAATTCTGGCTCTTGTTCTTGGAATTTTTGAGTTTTTCCTATGTTCCTTAATAGAGTTTCTAAAAGGCCTTATTTAGACTGAATAGAGTATATCCTAAGGCCATCTTCTTACTCTGGTATAAACAACTGGTGTCCTCTTCAATAAGAATTGTGCTTTCTTCAGGAGAAAAATATGAAAGAAAAGATCATAAAAAATGATTCCTGTAAATTAATTCTTAGTTATTTTCTTTCCTTTCAGCACCTTCTCTAATAGGTATGGTAAGGAAGGACTGGGCATCCCAAAATAGCATTGCTCTATCATGGCAAGCACCTGCTTTCTCCAATGGAGCCATTCTGGACTACGAGATCAAGTACTATGAGAAAGTAGGTCTTATTTGGAGCTTTCTAAAAACCTACATAAATGTATATATACATATACATATATGTACTTATATATGTATATGTACATGTATATATATATATATATATATATATATATATATATATATATATATATATATATA
>NW_026012031.1:0-2791 GCF_001458135.2 Marmota marmota marmota | reverse complement strand
CTAGGGGTGGGGTGGGGTGGGGGGAAGCCAGCCTCTCCTCTGTCTGGCTGCTGCCTGTGTGCGCATGTGCGTGCGCGTGAATGTGCGTCTGTGTCTTTGGTTCTGCATTCCTCTGTGGCCACAGCTGAGGAAATCTCACTTAATGGTGTTAAAAAACAAAAGTTGGGTCTTTTCCTGCGTGGCAGAGACCCTGAGCAAATGCCCGCATCAGGAGAGGACAGTCCTGTGTAGGGGAAGTGCCGGCTGCTCCTGGAGCACTCGACTCCTGAATTCCACCTTTCCTGGGTGAGCAGCCATCCAGGGCCAGGTGCTGTAAGAATGTTCTCTCACCCGTCCTGACAGCTCTGTGAGGCTCCACCCATTTACAGATGGGGAGAGCGAGGCCAGAGGCTGGACACCACAGAGCCAGATGGCCACCCCTGACCAGCAGGTTTCCCAACTGATGTCCTCGGCCTCAGTTAGGGGCTGCCTGGGGATTTCCTGGGTGCTCAGCCACCTGTGGTCACAGCACCCTCTGCAGCGAGAAGCTGGGTACCTTTAAAAGTCTCTCCTTTTAAAGGGGCTTGAGGGAAGTGGGAGGGAGGGAGTGGGAGGGGCTGCTAGGACGAAGACCCTCCAACTCAGGGGCCTGGAGGGACCTCCGCTGGCCAGTGCAGGGAGGGGGGGCGCCTGGTGACCCGCTGAGCAGCTCCACTCCTCAGCCCCGTTGGGAAGTGACACTTCCCAGGTAGGTTCCTGGGGCAGAGTGGGTGTGCGGGGCTCCAGGGTGGGACAGAGGAAGGTCCAAATCCCAGCCCCAACACTGTGTGACCCTGGGTGGGTCTCTGTGTCCTGGGGCAGGTCATTGTTCCGCTGGAACCCAGTGATGTGGCTTCTGTAGGCTGGACTTGAGACCAGCAGCTGTTTTACAGGGGCCCTGAGGTCGGTTGGGTCGTGGCTAGGGTCAGAGTTTTTGCGGGAGGCACTGCAGGAAAAAAAAAGAAGAGAGTGGTTTTGCTTTTTTTAATCACCGGAATTATTAGCATTAGCATTATTTATTGCATTATTATTTATGCCATCTGAGCTGGTTTGACCAGATTTATGTCAGGGCCGAGGCCTGGGTATCCTTGGGTCCTCCAGCTGTGGATTCAACCAACCGCAGATGGAAAATATCAAAACAAAACAAAAAACCCCAACAAACACCAACACAGCGATTTAAAACAATCCAGTCTATGTAGATGGCATTCCCAGGGGCTGAGGGACCGTCAGTCGTGGGGGATTCTAAAGGGTGTGGGAGCACTGTGTCCCCTTGTGGAAGGGACTTGGGTGCACTACGTGGTTTTGGTGTCTGTGGGACAGCAGTCCTGGGACTAAGCCCCCCGGGGATACTGGGGGACTGTGACCCAGCCTCCTCCCTACCTCATCTCCTAAATTCGCAGTCCCCTAGGGGCAGGCAGGGTCCCTTGCTTTAACAATGGCTGATCTGGAAATGTGACCTGCAGCCAGGCTGCCCCCCACCAGCCCCAGGAGCTTGCTGTGTGGGCTCAGGTCCGCCCCTCACCCTCTCCGGGCCTCTTTCTCCCAAGAGAGGCCCTCAGATGGGATCTCGGCCTCGCTGCCCACTGGTGGGAAGGCCTGGGGTCTCGGGTTTGCCTGAGCCAGGCCCCGCTCACAGGGGCTGGGAGTCTTGCTCTAGGAAGCGGCCCCTCGGCTCGGCTCGGCATGAGGAATGCATTAATCAGTCGGGCTGTCTGGCCGAGGGGTCTGGGGGTTCAGCCGGGAGCAGCAGTGGGAGGGAGGCCCGCTCATCTGGTTCCCATCTAGTGGTGGCCCGGGCGGGCGGGGCTCCAGCTTTGTCTCAGGCCCCGGGGGTCCCCCAGGGCCCTCCAGCCCTGCTGGAGCCTCTGGTGAGGGGCAGTGGGTGACCCAGCGTCCAGCCTCCTGCAGGGCTTAGAGACCCAGAGGCTTCCAAGCAGAACTTTCTAGAGAAGGAGGAGGAGCTGGGGCCGGAGGGTGAGGGAGACTCTGGCCGAGCTGCCAGCAAGAGGCTGCAGAGCCACTCTGCCCAGGGATGGGCCCCAGGGCACCCGGGTCCTGGGGGGCTGGGGGGTGTCCCTCGGCCCACCCCATCACTTCTCCTGCACGCCTGGATCCAAACCCCAGCTCTTTTGAACAAATCAGTTGATCCCTCTGGGCCTCAGTTTCCTCACCTGGGAAATGGGGATGACCATAAGTACCTCCCCCACTAGGACTCGGCAGGATCCTGTGAGAAGTTCCCTGGAAGTAACTTAGCAATAAGCACCCGGCACCTAGCCAGCCATGGAAGTGCAAGTTATTAATTCACCCATGTCGTTTGGTTGCCTTTATTGAGCACTTACTGTATACCAGATGTGGTGCTAACCCTGAGGAGGCTGCGGTCAAGAAGACTCAGCCCTGACCCCAGAAGGGCGTATCTCTCATGTGATCAGCCAGGTCCCTTGTGCAGTGGGGGTGCAGGCCCTGGGGAGGAAGGTGACTTGGGGGCCCTGCAGTCCCCAGGGCCTGGAGTCGCGCCCTGACCCCTTTCCTTCCTCCTTCCCCTGCAGGTCCCAGGGCCAACATGGTCTCCTCAGTGGCCCCCAGCCTCCTCCTGTGTCTGCTGCTGCTCCTGAGGCCGGTGCCCGCGGTGGCCCACTCGGTGTCCCTGTCGGCCGCCTTCCTGGAGGACGTGGCGGGCAGCGGGGAGGCCGAGGGCTCATCAGCCTCCTCCCCGAGCCTCCCTCCGCCCCCGGCCCCAGCCCCCAGCGCCACGTCTGCTGCGAGATGTGTATAA